>NC_142671.1:10734317-11034317 GCF_964200805.1 Pocillopora damicornis
TTGTACACTAGATTTGGACAAATTGCACTATTGTTATAGCCATTTCTCGATGAGATAGTATACACACCATAGAACCTACTCTTTCACAGTTATGTTTACTATTGATGTGGAGGTTGTTTAATTCAAACGTGAACGATGTCTTAGACTAACTTACCCAACGAAGATACTTTCCGATCTGCTCCTTGCGTTTGTCTATGTTCTTCACAGGTAGAAGAACATTTTGAAGCATCGAGTCCAGTTTCTTGACATCTTGCGGAGTGAGAGGGGCTGATTGATTGAAAAGAAGGAAACTTAGGTGCTGGTTATACCCAACCGATTCCTGTTAGCTATATTTCTCCGCTCACTTCTGAAACCGCGACAATCTTGTAGTTCGTGTGTATTGCCGACTTGCATCATTATTCACCGGCTCCGTAAACTTTGTGAAATAGTTTGACACAGGCAGCTCATTTTAAAGCAGCAAACTTCGGACAAGTTTTAGCGAGTATGGGTCGGTAAAATTCCGGCAGATGTAGACAAGTAGTTCTATAGTTAATGTAAGCATGTATCTACAATAAAAGTCCCTCAATTCCATGCATTGTTTCCAGAACAAAAAAGGAAAAAATGCATCCTTACAGACTGTCGAATTCTCTTTATCCTAGTGGTATGGAGGCTCGAAAGTCAGACAGGAAATGGTTGAGTGAAAAGAAGTAGCACTTAGTTAGATATTGATCAATTTGAAACTCTCAGATTCTTTTTTTATTTGAAATAATGTATTGACATTAAGTCTACCACTAACTCTATTCCAAATATACGGTCGAAGAAAATGCAACTTTTTGAAAACTGTGTCCAGATCGGCTGAATGTTGCAGCAGATCGGGGACAGTTATCATTTGATCTGTTCTCCAGTGTATACAAAAATTTATTGCTGCATTTTCAGAGTTTAAATACCGTTTTCAAGTTATGTGGCATAAAAAAGTACCTGAAGATCTCACCTGGTGCATCGGTCTCGTCTGAGAAAATTTCCACCGTAGTGTTGTCATAATCTTCGTCATCACACTTCACAAGACCCTCGGCTGTTGTGTCCCTGGTAACTACTTTACCAACGTATTCCCCTTTCCTGATTTTCAGTCGATTTTCTTCTTTTATGTAATCAACAGCGCAACACTTGTAGAGGAGTGGTGCATGTGTGGGCCTAGGTGCCACATGTGGATGCTGAGTTAAGCTGCTGCAGCGGGCATGCATTTTGGTTAGCAAGGTGTTAAACGGATTTGCCACATGTACCCCATCCACACTGACTTCAGCCTCGGTCTGATACAAGGTAAGTAAATAAGATAGTTTTATGATAAATAGGCAAGTTTCTATGTTTCTTTCTCAGAAATTCGGTTAGACAGCAGCGAGGCAGGGTTAATCAACTAAATATTTCTAGAACTGGGAATGGAAGCTTTTTCCACGCATAAACACAGAACTCTGCCATGTGAATCTTCGTTTCTGCATATACGTGTGATTCCAATTGGTCTTCAATATTGGAACAACGTAACATTTGTCATCTCGTTTCTAGTTATTGCTGAGTGGTGATCACATACTAAAATGTAATCTCTGCAACATTTAGTTTTGATGTAGGGTCGTTGGATTCGGGTGCGTAAGTTAGCGTTATGTAATAATATCTAAAAGTATCTTAAAGAATACCAGTGCCAATCACTGAATCGCAGACGACGGAAAAATCCTCTTAGTAGGTCATTTCATGAGTTTCAAATACTGTTACATTCGTATGAAAGTCCAGCTAGTTCTTAATGAAGTCGGTCTATTTATTTAATGAACTTTCCGTTTCTAACCCTATGGTTCACTCGAAGCAAAAAAAGGGTTTTAAAAAATACTAAGTTCGTTAATGTCTATCATCCCCGCTAAAACCAGTTTGAGAAGATTTCTTGGTCTTGGGAGCCTAATCAAACAAGCTTGAGCCTTAAAGGAAAGTGATGGAAATGGTAAGGGCGGAGAGGTTAAACCTTAATTATAGTTGAACTCCTTTGTTTGTTTTATTTATCAAGTTAAAGAAAAGTAGCCATTACCTCTTCTTTTATTTGCCTTGTTAATTCAAACTTCTCACTGTAAACGACAGAAGTGATAAGAAGCAGTTTATCTCCTTCGGCGAAACTCTTCATCAAGGTAGGATCCATTGCGGTCTTTGCTAAAAGGCCACGGAGATCTGAATCATCGATATATTTCTGGCTAAGTTTTCCCAGTTTTAGAACTCCTTGATCATTACTTAATCTGATGTTTCCCTCCAAAATTCCTCCAACACCCACACCAAGGCTTTGTTCTCTAGATTAAAAAAAATATACACAAATTTCTACATAACTCAAAATAATATGAAATAATGATAACAAATTAAGCCATATGGCTAGCTATGTCAGCGGGAAATAAAGAGGAAGTGTGTTTCCCTGGTTCAGAGAATGATACAACAGCTCCTTTGCTGACAGACATAGAGAGAGTGACTTCCACACGACCATTGCAATGGAAACGAAAACGGCAATAACAGTGACAGAGACAAAGAAGATAACAATGACATTAACCCAAAGCAATGCAATGTCACAGATAATGAAAACGACGATGTCAATAACAGAGGGACAAAGGCAATGACTGATGATAAAGAAAATAACATTGATCGAGACAATAGCATTGTCAATGACAATAATAAGGATAAAGAAATAATTTTTTTTTTCGTCTTGTCACGAGCGTGTGACAAAGAAAAACTTCTGAGTCCCCGCTGGGAATCGAACCTCAGACCCTCGGATTTCGCGCGCTGATACTTTACCACTGAACCACAGAGACTCCTCGGTGAGCGAGGTCTGTTACAAAGTAGTAACGCAGCATTGGTAATGACGATGATGACGATGACAATAAAAACCGACGGTGACAGCAAAAATGTCGACGATAGTAATGAAAAAGACGGTGAAAGTAACGACCACATCGAAAACGACAATGATGATGACGATCACAATGATAAAGACAGAAACAGTGATACTGAAAATCATGTGGACGATGAAAGTGTTATGACTTTTCAATTGCGAAGACGAATTTAAACGATGAAAGTTGCATTGAGAGTGATGAGGACGATAAAAATTGCACTCAGGTTAATTAAGGCCTGGGTCAAAAATGATTTTCGCCTCCAGTGCCCCCCAAGCAAGGTTCGCGAAACTCGCGTGGACTGCGCGAGTAACCATAGTTACTTGGAATCAAGATCGCGTAGTTCGTGAACGGCATCCGCCATTTTGAAGTGTCGGCTTTGCATTGGTTTTCCCCATCTTCGCTGGTAAGTCCGACAATTTATAGGAAGACATCAAAAGAAGGTAATAACATTTTCTTTGCTATCTTCATTTCCTCAAAAAATGACATGATATCGCTATCTTAAAGCCAAAGAGAACCCTTTTGAACCTACGAAGACTTCTAAACACCGCTCTCAATATGTTCATTAACTTCACTACAAATACAATGCAACATGAATTTAAAATATAGCGCTCATTTCTAGAGCTCAATAGCGTTTTACAATGTTTGTAACTTATGCATAGAAAAAAGTACTATGTTTTGTAACAAATGCATAGAAAAAAGTTTCATTGTGGATATACCATTCAATTTTGAAATTAAATTTAGCTTGATAAATCCTCTATCATATCATGATGTGTATACTTATGGCGTCTATCAAAATTTAGGCTTTTGAATGCTTTGGAAACAATTTCTCCAAGAAGCAGATGAATTTACTTACAAAAGTAATCCCCCAGAGCAGTTGTTAGGTAAGTTTAATTGCTTCTGAACACTCGCGTGTCAAAATGGCGGACACTAAGTTGAATACGTGACTGCGAGTTTTCAAAATTCCCACCTCTTAAACGGTTTTAATTTGTCTTTTTTCCAAATAAATAGGAACCTGTAGGATTACTTTCATTTACAGTGGTTGGAACCAGGTAGAGGCTAAGATGTTTTCGGGCGAAAACCATGAAAGAGGAAGCAGCTTCGCAGAGACAAAACTTGATTTAATCTGCCTCGCACATCTCTCTTTTTTTGGCATCCATTCCAAGTGGAAAACAATGAAAAACGTCTCAAATATTCATAGCGATAACTGCATTTTGATTTGCCTTGTGTTTAGTGGTGGGAATTTGCTCAAGAAAGCAACCGACGAATTTGGCGCCTAAATTAACTGTTTTTGGCTGTTGAGAGTGTCATATTACGCTGCCACAATTCAGTCCAAGAGAGATGGTAGTGATACACATTTCTGCCAAGTATGAGAAAAATCCCTCGCAAAATAGCTAATACCTCATTCACACCAGCAAAACATGTTTTGTTAAACTGGTTTTCATTGAATGAAAATTATAAACAGAGAACTGAAAAACTTGATTTTCCATTGGATTCAAGTACTTGCTAACTTGCATTTCCAATGTGCTACATTCAAGTCAAAAATATTCGGTTAAATAGTTTCTATGAAGAAAAAAAAAATTAAACTGTGTTTAACAAAACAGCTTTTAAACATGTTTAAGCTTTGGTGTGAATGGGGCATAAGTTATTCTAAATTTTGTGAAAAATATGGGTTAAAGGCAGGGTGACCCAGGCCTTAATTAACCAGAGCAATGATGACTATAATGACATCAATGACAGGGGTGATGCCGATGTGGATGACGTCGACTGGAATCTCCATTTATTTCATTTGAAATGTGACGCACATTTCCAAAATTATGTTCAGAACGTCTATGAACAGCTTCCTTAATAGATTTTTTTTTCGGATATGAATGAACAGTGTGGTCAATTTTCATCTCGTAAGTGCTTATTTTTAAATGTTTGAGTTGATTTTATTTTTTTTAACTTTTGATGTGTGTTTTCATCTAAATAAAGACCAATTATTATCATCACTATTAGAAGAATGACTGAAGGCGTTCGAAGAATGCACCTTTGAGAAACCTTCCGTGAATGTTAAAAAACAACACTGCACCGGGAGCTTTACCTCACTTGCTTCAACTCGTCGTCCGGTAAAAACAGTTTTGAAAGCAGCGAGAAAGGCAGGACTAATTACAAAAAATTGCGGTTTACTTTCGTGATGTTCTTGCCAGTATTTTTTCTTATTTATTTATTTTTTTAAACATACTTTGTTAAGATGCAACACGTTGATGTGCCATGCCCGAAAAAATTGGGTTAAAGCGTGATCATACCTGGATCCCATAGCAATTGTTTCGTGCGGCGATGAGATAAGCATTTCCTCTTTGATCTTACATTTCGCGTAATCACGAAACACTTTAGTATCTTCTTCACTTTTAACATATTTCGCCAGTTCTGCAAGGACTATGACTTCCAATTTTACGAAAGGTCGCTTCCATAGAGGCCGATTCTTTTGTACCACCATTGTCAGGGGTTGTACCTTATCGATTTCGCCGTGAAGTGCGAGGAAGCATCCCTTACCGAAATTTTCCTCGGCAAACTTTCTTAGTAACTCCTCCATGATCTGAGAACAAATCGGAAGTAAATCGATAGTCAATTCACAATGCATTAAAAATTATTCGGGTCAAACCCACTGTAGTAACTGTCATTACATTAATATCGTAGGGACCCATCAGAGACTTTCAATGCAACCTCTAATGTAGACCAATCAGGTTTTACTCTTCCTGAATAAGATGTTAGCCTATGGCAGGTTACCCCTGCCTTCGTCTGCTTGTTGAATTTTTTAAAATAAACTTTTACAGGAAGAGTGTTGAAAAAATTTCGATTCATTATCCAATTGATAAAAACCCTTAAGTTAGCTACATTTCTAAAGTTCATTTACACTCCTAAGTGGGAAGAGGCATTTTGTCAGTAATGCATCTTAGAAAGAAACGAACACAATGACCTGGCCAAGGTTCGGATCTACAGCTTTTGAATCGGATCCCAGGACTTGACTGGATCGAGGGGGTGGGGGAGGGGAGTAAATCTGCAAATGTCCGTGATCAGTCAGAATTTTCGCTATTTGATAGTTTCAGATTTTTTAAAACATTTGAGCTTTCCCAACAGAACATACTATATAGCACATGTTTTTTATCGCTTTTGATATCAGTTTTAGTATGGCTTTGCTGACAAGGTATTTTGACGTATAATTAGTTGTCATTTCTTAAATCGGCTGAGAATCCCTAATATCACCAGCAGACGATTCTGTGTCTCGCACAGAAGATATTTTTTCGAATGTTACTATCGCCCGATTTTTCAAGATGTTTATCCGACTTTTTCAAATAAGGAAAAAAAAGGAGAGAGGGTATGTTTTACTTCACGACGAGTGTGTCTCTATGCTCACCGCTATTGATGCATGACTTCAAACATCATCATCTAAAAATGGACCCCGCAGTAACGGGAAAAAGCATCACAAAATACAGCTGCATTTTGAGTTACTGTAACTCAAAACGCAGCGGGCTAACACAGGCGGGATGCACTGAAATAATAACACGTAAAAAGTCCACAACAACCAGTTAGAACTGGGGTGATCATCTCAATTTAATGCAGACCAAGAATACGTAGTTGGAACAGATCGAAATCAAACGTCACCTCTTTCATTTTCTTCGATAAAAGAAACAAAATATTAAAAACAAAACAAAACAAAACATAAAAAAACCGCATATTGTGCCAACACAGAACAATTGTTCTGGAATCAGATAAGTTCAAATCCTCACATTGGAAAAAGGCTCATCTTTGATTCGAAAACAGTCCTCGCAAAAAAGAATTCTTAGTCTATCGTAACGAACATAACGACTTCCATATCATATTGTTGATCCTAACGGCACACACAATGTTCATCACGTAAGAACCTACACTTTATAATATGACGTTTAGCTTGAAAATGAATTCGCTGTTGCTCATTTGATAGGCTTTCCGACCCGGAAACCAGAGTTAATCAGAATTCTAATCCTTGCGGAGCACTCGCATTTTCTTAGTCCTTCCTCGTAATAGGTCTCTTCATATATCGCCAAAATTCTTTATCGCGGGTCCCTTTATAAGCGACCAGCGTCAGAAATGTCAGACGGAAATGAACCCTCACTGGCCTTTAGAATTGTAGCCAACTTCAGGGGTTTTGTAACAAGAACAACAAATTTGATTAAATAGAAATGAAAACACAACTTTTTAATTTTCGTCAGCGGAAGATCTTTCTCTAGAAGAACAACACTGAGCTCTAACAAATAAAATTCACCTAGATAACCTACACATACAGGAATAATGAATATAATAGATTTATAGATTAAAACAGCGCCGAAATATTAATGTATTAATCATCCAATGTGTATGTGTAACCAAAGAAATGAACACAAGTAAAAATAAGTAAAAGAATTTAAATCCTAACAGTGAAGAGAAAGACCACTTGGCTATCTGCGAAAAACGCACAAAAAATCTTGAAACTTCAAAATGACAAACAAGGAAAAATTCGCCAAGAATCAGCGTAAACGACTTGAATTCGAGACCCCTGGTTATAATTCCGGCAAATTTGCCATGAATTCAGCGTAGTACAGTTGAAATTCTTTCTAGTTTTCTAAGCGCTATGACCGTACTGAATACACCGAGAACTTTGACGCTCCAGGAACTTTAATACATCAATTTCGTCAAAAAATATTATGAACGATATTGTAAATAGTCATCTATAGACTTTCAAATACGATAAAATAATTGGATAGCTAGAATCAGAGCAGTGTTTGTTCAAGTATGGAAAAGGAATAAAAACTACATACCGTCTGAAACAAAATCGTGTTGTTAAATATTGTTTTGATCCCAGCTGACAAAACCTTTGAGTTCTGATGCGTTAATTCACTCTAACATTGACTCTCACTTCATGTATTTAAATCGGACAAGCTGTATCAATATCATGGTATGATTAATTTCGGTTTCTTCAATGATGTACTTCATGATATTTGGACAGGAAATGTTTTGGGATGGAGAACCCACCAGAGAGGGGGAGGGCAGGGGAATTTGTTCAAGACTAACTGAAGGCCAACGAGCAACTTGTCGGTTTTTTATCCCTATTTCACCCAGATTTGAGTATTATATGAATCTGGTTGAAAACTTTCGATATTTAAAACGAAAAAATTGCAAACTCTCCAGTGAGGAGGGGCTCAGCAAAGAGGGAAGGTTATAACAGTGTTAACGGCAACCACGATAAGGACACCAATAGTTGGCGTTTTTAACGAGTGAAAATAAAAAAAAAACGTAGAAATAAGTACGTTCGACATAAAATTGTTTTATTTCTTGGTTCATACTTTTCGTTGCGCACTGGTTTTTGCAATTCTCTTCGGAGGGGATGTTTACGATTATGATAGACCATGTACAATATGTTAGAACGTGATTTATGAAAACTAGGTCGAGTGCCTGAAGTTAAGGCTCTTTGGCGAACTTCCCGGGAAAAATAAATGGAAAGACAAAGAAATTTTCTGTGGAGTGTTAAAAACAATTTAAGTTCAGCTTTTCTCGTCTTTTCATGCTCATCGACCGGAAATGTTAAATCACGAGCGAGAAGTTGACTCTTCCATTTCTTCGTTAAGAATCTTTCGATCGACCAACTCAGCAGCAAGAAAAGTCCGCAAGAGGGTTTCATTGCTGTTACCAAGAAGAAAATTTAGGCGAGGGATGAGGGCAGATGGAAATTAATTGTTAGCTTAGTGAATGACGTCGCTAAGTTTTCCAGTAGAGAAGCAAGGGAACTTTTTAAAGATTTCCTTTCATTGCCTATATACAAAATTCTTTTTACGGTTAAAACATGCTAAGCTTCCTGAAGGGCTGATGTTGTTCCCTCTGATTTGCATTAAGAAACAAAACGATTATGACTGTGACACCAAGGAAAATGATTGCTTAAAAAATCAACTCATTTCTCTCGAAAAGTTTGCTAATGGCCATAATCATATTCTTAATCGGTGGCAGATCCATCTTAAGCTTAATCTGTGACGAAAGCACGTAACTAGGATGCCAAATTGGAGCATAAAAAAGTGCCGCCAGGGTTTTACTCCAGAGAAAGTCTTGTACTTCAGCTATTCAAACTTTAAAAGGCATTCTCTCGCTCTTTATTTTGTTTGTCCCCGTTCTTGTAGCTGACGCCGTTGTTTTCTGTCGAAAGTATTAATTTTAAGGAGAACGGCGAGTTAAATGGAAAAAACTCAAGATAATTGTGAAGTTTAGAATAACGCAGTTAACTTCTACATGCTATCATCCTTACTCCCCAAAGCCGCTTTTAGGCCAAAAACACAAAGCGACAGACTTAAAGTCAAGGAAACACCAATACTGATACAATCTACTTTATTTTTTGAATTTATAGCTTATAGCAAACAAACTCTACGGTCTTAGTTACTTGGGTTACATGCTATGATTACAATTACTTGGAATCATCTAAGGGAAGAGAAAAGCTGTCCACATAAAAATCACCTTTCAAATAGACCAGTCATGCTCTCAACCGCTAGTTCAATTTCAGATCTCGTTGGAAGGCTTGCAGAAGTAAATGGGCAGGTTAGAATAGCGCTTCGTTGTTCTTTTAAATTAGATACGAAGAGTTAATGAGGTTTATACTTTCAGCTTTCAAAACTTTAGCTCTTGAAAGATCATAATCTACATAATCTCTATTGATTTAAAAATGCTAGATCATGATATTAAATTTGAAATAATCTGACCACCAGACGTCTTTCTTCGGCTACTGAAACCCCTAGAATAGTTCTCTGTCACTTTAGAGAATTATCTAAAATGTAAGATGATGGTGGTCCCACACAGGGAATCTTGTAACATGGACATAAACCTGAAAAATATAGGGAGAGTAACTTGATGTGCCGTGTGCATTAACCGTTATGTGGCAGGGGCGTATTGCTGGGACGTGAGATAAGGACAGAACTTCGTGATTCTTACACATACCGCCATACACACAAAAATGCAGTGGGGAAATGTCCTTTGTAAATGTTGGAGGAACATGTCCTCCAATTTAGACAGCTAGGTATTCGCGATACTTTAGATGCGATGACTGCATTGCTTCAAAGAAGAGAAAATGGTGAGTCTTCCTGTTTAATCAATGGAAAAACCCATTTGGCTGATCTCTCCGAAGATACTGGCCAGACATCATTGTATGTTAGCTAGAATCTTACGCTTATCCCATTTCAAAGAAGAAAGTAGGGAATAAAAGGAGAAGCAAATGAAAACACAGAGTAAATATGACCCACCATGGAAAACATGGGCACAATTATTGCTATTACGCGTGTGGGAAGAATCTGCTCTTAATATTATGTCTCGCCTGATGTCCCAGCTAAACATCCCCGCCACATGTAGCCTTCGTGTGTAGTTTACACGATTTTTCTCGGTTACTTAGCGCAGTGAAATTTTTCTAGCGACATGTCCTCGCTATAAGGTCCACCACAAAACAGAGAAGCAAGATGCTGAACTGACTTTGACAAGAATTGATTATGACGGATGACAAATCACTAAAAAACAAATTGAAATTCCTTTTTTTTGACTAAGCTCCTCTAATCTCTGCCTGCTGGATTATTTAAACAATAGTATAAGAAACCAGAATTTTCTCTACTTGGATTTTCTCTCCTGACTTTATGATGCTGAATTCATAAAAGATAACTGCATCAATCGGTTCTTTTCTACAGAAATGCACTTTATAGAATTACACATGGGGGATTGAGTCTCTGAGGAAGTTAGAATGACACCATCAAGTCTTTAAGCCATCGATAGGGACTTTACACGAAGGCGATGACTAAACAAAATTATTTATAAGTAGTAGGACAAGAAGCAGAACGATGAGCAGAACGCTGAGGGGCATTTTAATTTATTTTTGCTATCCAATGAAAATAGCAAAGTGATTGAACAACCAACTTCGTCGTTCTCAGAAAAAGGCTGTGGAGTACAGGAATTTCTCGTTTCCCCAATTGGAAATGGAGCATTCTTAGTGCAGAAATTGCAAAAGTATTCTGCCGTCATGCAAAGAAGTAAAGGAATCTTGTTTATTTTAAAGTTCTCACGAAAAACAGAGATACTTTTCATGGACGAAGTCCTCGGCGAAGCCGTCGGTATTTCGTGGGATCCTATGGTATGGATTATCATTGTCGAATTTTGGACAAATCTCTTGCATACTATTGATTACTTATTATAACACGGGGAAAGCAGAACTTAAATCCAATAAATCCCAATTACTGCCCTTAAAGAAGATTCGTGGTCTTACTGTGAGTTCTTATTGGCTCGCTGCAGAATTTCCATCGTTCTAATTGGTCTATTTTGATGAGTTTGATTTTTGGTGTCGCACACTCAATCACGAAGCGACCTTACGTGGACAACTTTTCACAAGTGGAAAATACTCAGTGGTAAAGATTAAAGCGAAAATTGATATTAAAATTACTTCTTGCAAACGTGCTCAGCTCAAACCTTAATCGTTTAGATTAGAAAACATCTATCCTAGTATCAGAAGTATATTGGCCATTGTTATCACAGTCGTGGTTAATCAGATTCTGCATTGCACTGCTCCAATTTTCTCCACTTTTCATCAGTCAAATCTGTTGGAAAAAGGAACACAAATGCTTTCAGAAAGAGTAGCCATCGGCATTTTATTAATAAAAAGATTTGATGTTGTCGCAAGTCGTCGCAAGTCTCCTCGCTAGTGACAGCGTGTGGCGCCATAATTTTGCGGGTTGCCCATGATCTGCACTTTTAATTCAGATTTAAAAAAAAGAATGCGCATGCATATCACGAGGAGTAATTTACATTCGTCTTATTTCAGTCACTCGAATGATCGATTTGCAACAATCTATACCGTGAAAGACAATTTTAAAACACAATTTGAGAGCACTGAATGTGGTAATCACTTGAATGTATACTCATATCATGGAAATGTTATATCAACTTATGATTTTAAATTAAAGTAAGATATTTTCATAATGGTGTTTTTCCTTTCACACGAGTTTTGGTGAGTAACAGTGACCTTCATAAGAGCAAAAACGACATGTTAGATCTCGCAGTCACCATAATGACATTTTAAACGTCACTTCAGAAATGTATGAAAAGCATGATCGCTGCGAGTTGTGTGGATTCCATGTTTTGAAAAATGAGATATTCTAATATTGACATCTGTATCATGAAGCCGTCAATTACCTAAAAGGTGTTTGAGGACAACAACGTATCCGTGAATATCTGGTTTTGTGAGGGATGACATGTCCAGCAGAGTTGATCCCTCTGAGGCGGAAAGAGACGCAAGTTTGAGAAGTTCATAGTCATCCGGTGCTACTGAGTCTTGAATTAGGACCTCATCCTGCTCTGATACCATTGCTGCTTCAAACTTTTAAAAAATAATAATAATTGGGATGTAAGAGTAAGGTAGGGAAACTCTACTTAACTTTTCTATTTCTCTCAGAACGGAAGTTCAGTTGAAGCGAGAGTTACTGTCTAATCAATATATATTGAAGAAATGTAAAATGGTTTCCGTGTTTACATAGCCTGATGTAAACAAGCGGGAGGTTGGGAGAACACGAGATAAGCGTAGGAAACCACGACGCGAAGCTTATCGAGTGTTCTCCCAACCTCACAAGTGTTTACATCAGGCTATGTAAACGCGGAAACCATTTTACATTTCTTTTATAAAATAACTAATGAAAGAGGAATGAAAACCGTGTTTATACATACGCTCATGTAAAATGGTTTTATGGCCAATCAGAGCGCGCGTACTATTTGAATTATTTTATAAATATGTATATATATATATATATGTCCGTCCGTTTTCAAAAACGTTGCAACTTGAAAATGTACATTAAATAAGTGAAACATGTGTTCTCATCAAAAACACTCTTGTATGTAAATTTGCCTATATTTCATGCGTATATTTATTTAATATGTATATATATATATATATATATATATATATATATATGCGCACTAGTTTTTCTAGTTTGAGCACTCTGGCATGGCTTAGATGATCCCACATATGTGAGATCACTTGAGGTGGCTATATAGTCTTTCCTCCATCCTAGCATCAGCACTGCACTGATGAGGCCCAGAAGGCCGAAACAGTACTGTCTGCAGTTAGTTATATATATATATATATATATATATATATATATATATATATATATATATATATATATATATATATATATATATATAGGAAGTCTGCAGGTCGATTTTCGCGTGAAAATACGTTAAAAACTTTAAGTCGGTTTCTTCAAAACAAGACACAGAAATCACACCGCATCATTCCGCCACGCCAAGCACAAAAACTCTACCGAACTTAGCAAACACATCTGGACACTCAAGAACGACAACATTGACTATTCTATTTCATGGCGCGTCTTATCATCTAACTCTCCCTACAACAGCTCCAGTAAAAGATGCAACCTCTGCCAAAAAGAAAAATTCCTGATAATTTACCGACCCGACCTCTCATCACTAAATAAGCGTAACGAACTCGTATCTTCATGCCGACACAGAAACAAAGCGTTGCTACGCAACAGCTGAACTTTAAAGTTTTTAAGTTTACCGCGTATTATGTAAATTCTCCTAGTATATAAACGATAGTCACATGAATATTCTTTCATTAAACCCCTGAAGAGTGAAGGGATTCACGAAACAGGCTTGTCGCGAAATGTAGTTGCGTCCTTTTTTCCTCTCATAATATTTATATATATATATATATATATATATATATATATATATATATATACATAGATACACATATATACAATCAGTTAAAGAATTAAAGAGGAGCGTACTATAGCTGCATTCAAATTTCCTAACTCTTTGTTTTACCTTCGCACGAGTGTTTTCGCTGCCCATTTGTTTGGATGTATTATATAGATCAAGTTATCGAATTAGTTGAAAGTTAGTAAAGACAATTTTAACCCCCTCCCCCCCCCCCAAAAAAAATGTATCAAATTAATTGGGGTGAAAAAATAGGACTACGATTTCACTGTGGTCTAGTAGACAAGGTTTCTAGCTAAATACGTGTGTATCATAGAGTATGAACTAATGATCTTTAATCAATTCTTGTTCGAAATAACTTGACGGTGAAAGCATAGTGAACAACGCAGTAAGGTAAGAAATTTCACGAAGGCTTTGTTACATATTTCAGTAATAATAATAACATAACAACAATTTAAGAAAAGCGGAATTCAGTGATAAATTCTTCCAGATGCACGCACCGAACAGTTTTACTCAAAGTCTTACCGTTGTACACTAGATTTGGACAAATTGCACTATTGTTATAGCCATTTCTCGATGAGATAGTATACACACCATAGAACCTACTCTTTCACAGTTATGTTTACTATTGATGTGGAGGTTGTTTAATTCAAACGTGAACGATGTCTTAGACTAACTTACCCAACGAAGATACTTTCCGATCTGCTCCTTGCGTTTGTCTATGTTCTTCACAGGTAGAAGAACATTTTGAAGCATCGAGTCCAGTTTCTTGACATCTTGCGGAGTGAGAGGGGCTGATTGATTGAAAAGAAGGAAACTTAGGTGCTGGTTATACCCAACCGATTCCTGTTAGCTATATTTCTCCGCTCACTTCTGAAACCGCGACAATCTTGTAGTTCGTGTGTATTGCCGACTTGCATCATTATTCACCGGCTCCGTAAACTTTGTGAAATAGTTTGACACAGGCAGCTCATTTTAAAGCAGCAAACTTCGGACAAGTTTTAGCGAGTATGGGTCGGTAAAATTCCGGCAGATGTAGACAAGTAGTTCTATAGTTAATGTAAGCATGTATCTACAATAAAAGTCCCTCAATTCCATGCATTGTTTCCAGAACAAGAAAGGAAAAAATGCATCCTTACAGACTGTCGAATTCTCTTTATCCTAGTGGTATGGAGGCTCGAAAGTCAGACAGGAAATGGTTGAGTGAAAAGAAGTAGCACTTAATTAGATATTGATCAATTTGAAACTCTCAGATTCTTTTTTTATTTTAAATAATGTATTGACATTAAGTCTACCACTAACTCTATTCCAAATATACGGTCGAAGAAAATGCAACTTTTTGAAAACTGTGTCCAGATCGGCTGAATGTTGCAGCAGATCGGGGACAGTTATCATTTGATCTGTTCTCCAGTGTATACAAAAATTTATTGCTGCATTTTCAGAGTTTAAATACCTTTTTCAAGTTATGTGGCATAAAAAAGTACCTGAAGATCTCACCTGGTGCATCGGTCTCGTCTGAGAAAATTTCCACCATAGTGTTGTCATAATCTTCGTCATCACGCTTCACAAGACCCTCGGCTGTTGTGTCCCTGGTAACTACTTTACCAACGTATTCCCCTTTCCTGATTTTCAGTCGATTTTCTTCTTTTATGTAATCAACAGCGCAACACTTGTAGAGGAGTGGTGCATGTGCGGGCCTAGATGCCACCTTTGGATGCTGAGTTAAGCTGCTGTAGCGGGCATGCATTTTGGTTGCCGTGGTGTTAAAATGATCGACAAACGGATTTGCCACATGTACCCCATCCACACTGACTTCAGCCTCGGTCTGATACAAGGTAAGTAAATAAGATAGTTTTATGATAAATAGGCAAGTTTCTATGTTTCTTTCTCAGAAATTCGGTTAGACAGCAGCGAGGCAGGGTTAATCAACTAAATATTTCCAGAACTGGGAATGGAAGCTTTTTCCACGCATAAACACAGAACTCTGCCATGTGAATCTTCGTTTCTGCATATACGTGTGATTCCAATTGGTCTTCAATATTGGAACAACGTAACATTTGTCATCTCGTTTCTAGTTATTGCTGAGTGGTGATCACATACTAAAATGTAATCTCTGCAACATTTAGTTTTGATGTAGGGTCGTTGGATTCGGGTGCGTAAGTTAGCGTTATGTAATAATATCTAAAAGTATCTTAAAGAATACCAGTGCCAATCACTGAATCGCAGACGACGGAAAAATCCTCTTAGTAGGTCATTTCATGAGTTTCAAATACTGTTACATTCGTATGAAAGTCCAGCTAGTTCTTAATGAAGTCGGTCTATTTATTTAATGAACTTTCCGTTTCTAACCCTATGGTTCACTCGAAGCAAAAAAAGGGTTTTAAAAAATACTAAGTTCGTTAATGTCTATCATCCCCGCTAAAACCAGTTTGAGAAGATTTCTTGATCTTGGGAGCCTAATCAAACAAGCTTGAGCCTTAAAGGAAAGTGATGGAAATGGTAAGGGCGGAGAGGTTAAACCTTAATTATAGTTGAACTCCTTTGTTTGTTTTATTTATCAAGTTAAAGAAAAGTAGCCATTACCTCTTCTTTTATTTGCCCTGTTAATTCAAACTTCTCACTGTAAACGACAGAAGTGATAAGAAGCAGTTTATCTCCTTCGGCGAAACTCTTCATCAAGGTAGGATCCATTGCGGTCTTTGCTAAAAGGCCACGGAGATCTGAATCATCGATATATTTCTGGCTAAGTTTTCCCAGTTTTAGAACTCCTTGATCATTACTTAATCTGATGTTTCCCTCCAAAATTCCTCCAACACCCACACCAAGGCTTTGTTCTCTAGATTAAAAAAAATATACACAAATTTCTACATAACTCAAAATGATATGAAATAATGATAACAAATTAAGCCATATGGCTAGCTATGTCAGCGGGAAATAAAGAGGAAGTGTGTTTCCCTGGTTCAGAGAATGATACAACAGCTCCTTTGCTGACAGACATAGAGAGAGTGACTTCCACACGACCATTGCAATGGAAACGAAAACGGCAATAACAGTGACAGAGACAAAGAAGATAACAATGACATTAACCCAAAGCAATGCAATGTCACAGATAATGAAAACGACGATGTCAATAATAGAGGGACAAAGGCAATGACTGATGATAAAGAAAATAACATTGATCGAGACAATAGCATTGTCAATGACAATAATAAGGATAGAGAAATATTTTTTTTTTCGTCTTGTCACGAGCGTGTGACAAAGAAAAACTTCTGAGTCCCCGCTGGGAATCGAACCTCAGACCCTCGGATTTCGCGCGCTGATACTTTACCACTGAGCCACAGAGACTCCTCGGTGAGCGAGGTCTGTTACAAAGTAGTAACGCAGCATTGGTAATGACGATGATGACGATGACAATAAAAACCGACGGTGACAGCAAAAATGTCGACGATAGTAATGAAAAAGACGGTGAAAGTAACGACCACATCGAAAACGACAATGATGATGACGATCACAATGATAAAGACAGAAACAGTGATACTGAAAATCATGTGGACGATGAAAGTGTTATGACTTTTCAATTGCGAAGACGAATTTAAACGATGAAAGTTGCATTGAGAGTGATGAGGACGATAAAAATTGCACTCAGGTTAATTAAGGCCTGGGTCAAAAATGATTTTCGCCTCCAGTGCCCCCCAAGCAAGGTTCGCGAAACTCGCGTGGACTGCGCGAGTAACTATAGTTACTTGGAATCAAGATCGCGTAGCTCGTGAACGGCATCCGCCATTTTGAAGTGTCGGCTTTGCATTGGTTTTCCCCATCTTCGCTGGTAAGTCCGACAATTTATAGGAAGACATCAAAAGAAGGTAATAACATTTTCTTTGCTATCTTCATTTCCTCAAAAAATGACATGATATCGCTATCTTAAAGCCAAAGAGAACCCTTTTGAACCTACGAAGACTTCTAAACACCGCTCTCAATATGTTCATTAACTTCACTACAAATACAATGCAACATGAATTTAAAATATAGCGCTCATTTCTAGAGCTCAATAGCGTTTTACAATGTTTGTAACTTATGCATAGAAAAAAGTACTATGTTTTGTAACAAATGCATAGAAAAAAGTTTCATTGTGGATATACCATTCAATTTTGAAATTAAATTTAGCTTGATAAATCCTCTATCATATCATGATGTGTATACTTATGGTGTCTATCAAAATTTAGGCTTTTGAATGCTTTGGAAACAATTTCTCCAAGAAGCAGATGAATTTACTTACAAAAGTAATCCCCCAGAGCAGTTGTTAGGTAAGTTTAATTGCTTCTGAACACTCGCGTGTCAAAATGGCGGACACTAAGTTGAATACGTGACTGCGAGTTTTCAAAATTCCCACCTCTTAAACGGTTTTAATTTGTCTTTTTTCCAAATAAATAGGAACCTGTAGGATTACTTTCATTTACAGTGGTTGGAACCAGGTAGAGGCTAAGATGTTTTCGGGCGAAAACCATGAAAGAGGAAGCAGCTTCGCAGAGACAAAACTTGATTTAATCTGCCTAGCACATCTCTCTTTTTTTGGCATCCATTCCAAGTGGAAAACAATGAAAAACGTCTCAAATATTCATAGCGATAACTGCATTTTGATTTGCCTTGTGTTTAGTGGTGGGAATTTGCTCAAGAAAGCAACCGACGAATTTGGCGCCTAAATTAACTGTTTTTGGCTGTTGAGAGTGTCATATTACGCTGCCACAATTCAGTCCAAGAGAGATGGTAGTGATACACATTTCTGCCAAGTATGAGAAAAATCCCTCGCAAAATAGCTAAGTTATTCTAAATTTTGTGAAAAATATGGGTTAAAGGCAGGGTGACCCAGGCCTTAATTAACCAGAGCAATGATGACTATAATGACATCAATGACAAGGGTGATGCCGATGTGGATGACGTCGACTGGAATCTCCATTTATTTCATTTGAAATGTGACGCACATTTCCAAAATTATGTTCAGAACGTCTATGAACAGCTTCCTTAATAGATTTTTTTTTCGGATATGAATGAACAGTGTGGTCAATTTTCATCTCGTAAGTGCTTATTTTTAAATGTTCGAGTTGATTTTATTTTTTTTAACTTTTGATGTGTGTTTTCATCTAAATAAAGACCAATTGTTATCATCACTATTAGAAGAATGACTGAAGGCGTTCGAAGAATGCACCTTTGAGAAACCTTCCGTGAATGTTAAAAAACAACACTGCACCGGGAGCTTTACCTCACTTGCTTCAACTCGTCGTCCGGTAAAAACAGTTTTGAAAGCAGCGAGAAAGGCAGGACTAATTACAAAAAATTGCGGTTTACTTTCGTGATGTTCTTGCCAGTATTTTTTCTTATTTATTTATTTTTTTAAACATACTTTGTTAAGATGCAACACGTTGATGTGCCATGCCCGAAAAAATTGGGTTAAAGCGTGATCATACCTGGATCCCATAGCAATTGTTTCGTGCGGCGATGAGATAAGCATTTCCTCTTTGATCTTACATTTCGCGTAATCACGAAACACTTTAGTATCTTCTTCACTTTTAACATATTTCGCCAGTTCTGCAAGGACTATGACTTCCAATTTTACGAAAGGTCGCTTCCATAGAGGCCGATTCTTTTGTACCACCATTGTCAGGGGTTGTACCTTATCGATTTCGCCGTGAAGTGCGGGGAAGCATCTCTTACCGAAATTTTCCTCGGCAAACTTTCTTAGTGACTCCTCCATGATCTGAGAACAAATCGGAAGTAAATCGATAGTCAATTCACAATGCATTAAAAATTATTCGGGTCAAACCCACTGTAGTAACTGTCATTACATTAATATCGTAGGGACCCATCAGAGACTTTCAATGCAACCTCTAATGTAGACCAATCAGGTTTTACTCTTCCTGAATAAGATGTTAGCCTATGGCAGGTTACCCCTGCCTTCGTCTGTTTGTTGAATTTTTTAAAATAAACTTTTACAGGAAGAGTGTTGAAAAAATTTCGATTCATTATCCAATTGATAAAAACCCTTAAGTTAGCTACATTTCTAAAGTTCATTTACACTCCTAAGTGGGAAGAGGCATTTTGTCAGTAATGCATCTTAGAAAGAAACGAACACAATGACCTGGCCAAGGTTCGGATCTACAGCTTTTGAATCGGATCCCAGGACTTGACTGGATCGAGGGGGTGGGGGAGGGGAGTAAATCTGCAAATGTCCGTGATCAGTCAGAATTTTCGCCATTTGATAGTTTCAGATTTTTTAAAACATTTGAGCTTTCCCAACAGAACATACTATATAGCACATGTTTTTTATCGCTTTTGATATCAGTTTTAGTATGGCTTTGCTGACAAGGTATTTTGACGTATAATTAGTTGTCATTTCTTAAATCGGCTGAGAATCCCTAATATCACCGGCAGACGATTCTGTGTCTCGCACAGAAGATATTTTTTCGAATGTTACTATCGCCCGATTTTTCAAGATGTTTATCCGACTTTTTCAAATAAGGAAAAAAAAGGAGAGAGGGTATGTTTTACTTCACGACGAGTGTGTCTCTATGCTCACCGCTATTGATGCATGACTTCAGACATCATCATCTAAAAATGGACCCCGCAGTAACGGGAAAAAGCATCACAAAATACAGCTGCATTTTGAGTTGCTGTAACTCAAAACGCAGCGGGCTAACACAGGCGGGATGCACTGAAATAATAACACGTAAAAAGTCCACAACAACCAATTAGAACTAGGGTGATCATCTCAATTTAATGCACACCAAGAATACGTAGTTGGAACAGATCGAAATCAAACGTCACCTCTTTCATTTTCTTCGATAAAGGAAACAAAATATTAAAAACAAAACAAAACAAAACATAAAAAAACCGCATATTGTGCCAACACAGAACAATTGTTCTGGAATCAGATAAGTTCAAATCCTCACATTGGAAAAAGGCTCATCTTTGATTCGAAAACAGTCCTCGCAAAAAAGAATTCTTAGTCTATCGTAACGAACATAACGACTTCCATATCATATTGTTGATCCTAACGGCACACACAATGTTCATCACGTAAGAACCTACACTTTATAATATGACGTTTAGCTTGAAAATGAATTCGCTGTTGCTCATTTGATAGGCTTTCCGACCCGGAAACCAGAGTTAATCAGAATTCTAATCCTTGCGGAGCACTCGCATTTTCTTAGTCCTTCCTCGTAATAGGTCTCTTCATATATCGCCAAAATTCTTTATCGCGGGTCCCTTTATAAGCGACCAGCGTCAGAAATGTCAGACGGAAATGAACCCTCACTGGCCTTTAGAATTGTAGCCAACTTCAGGGGTTTTGTAACAAGAACAACAAATTTGATTAAATAGAAATGAAAACACAACTTTTTAATTTTCGTCAGCGGAAGATCTTTCTCTAGAAGAACAACACTGAGCTCTAACAAATAAAATTCACCTAGATAACCTACACATACAGGAATAATGAATATAATAGATTTATAGATTAAAACAGCGCCGAAATATTAATGTATTAATCATCCAATGTGTATGTGTAACCAAAGAAATGAACACAAGTAAAAATAAGTAAAAGAATTTAAATCCTAACAGTGAAGAGAAAGACCACTTGGCTATCTGCGAAAAACGCACAAAAAATCTTGAAACTTCAAAATGACAAACAAGGAAAAATTCGCCAAGAATCAGCGTAAACGACTTGAATTCGAGACCCCTGGTTATAATTCCGGCAAATTTGCCATGAATTCAGCGTAGTACAGTTAAAATTCTTTCTAGTTTTCTAAGCGCTATGACCGTACTGAATACACCGAGAACTTTGACGCTCCAGGAACTTTAATACATCAATTTCGTCAAAAAATATTATGAACGATATTGTAAATAGTCATCTATAGACTTTCAAATACGATAAAATAATTGGATAGCTAGAATCAGAGCAGTGTTTGTTCAAGTATGGAAAAGGAATAAAAACTACATACCGTCTGAAACAAAATCGTGTTGTTAAATATTGTTTTGATCCCAGCTGACAAAACCTTTGAGTTCTGATGCGTTAATTCACTCTAACATTGACTCTCACTTCACGTATTTAAATCGGACAAGCTGTATCAATATCATGGTATGATTAATTTCGGTTTCTTCAATGATGTACTTCATGATATTTGGACAGGAAATGTTTTGGGATGGAGAACCCACCAGAGAGGGGGAGGGCAGGGGAATTTGTTCAAGACTAACTGAAGGCCAACGAGCAACTTGTCGGTTTTTTATCCCTATTTCACCCAGATTTGAGTATTATATGAATCTGGTTGAAAACTTTCGATATTTAAAACGAAAAAATTGCAAACTCTCCAGTGAGGAGGGGCTCAGCAAAGAGGGAAGGTTATAACAGTGTTAACGGCAACCACGATAAGGACACCAATAGTTGGCGTTTTTAACGAGTGAAAATAAAAAAAAAACGTAGAAATAAGTACGTTCGACATAAAATTGTTTTATTTCTTGGTTCATACTTTTCGTTGCGCACTGGTTTTTGCAATTCTCTTCGGAGGGGATGTCTACGATTATGATAGACCATGTACAATATGTTAGAACGTGATTTATGAAAACTGGGTCGAGTGCCTGAAGTTAAGGCTCTTTGGCGAACTTCCCGGGAAAAATAAATGGAAAGACAAAGAAATTTTTCTGTGGAGTGTTAAAACAATATAAGTTCAGCTTTTCTCGTCTTTTCATGCACATCGACCGGAAATGTTAAATCACGAGCGAGAAGTCGACTCCTCCATTTCTTCGTTAAGAATCTTTCGATCGACCAACTCAGCAACAAGAAAAAGTCCACAAGACGGTTTCATTACTGTTACCATGAAGAAAATTAAGGCGAAAGATGAGGGCAGATGGAAAATAATTGTTGAATGACGTTGCTAAGTTCTCCAGTAGAGAAGCAAGGGAACTTTTTAAAGATTTCCTTTCATTGCCTATATATAAAATTCTGTTTACGGTTAAAATATGCTAAGCTTCCTGAAGGGCTGATGTTGTTCCCTCTGATTTGCATTAAGAAACAAAACGATTATGACTGTGACACCAAGGAAAATGATTGCTTAAAAAATCAACTCATTTATCTCGAAAAGTTTGCTAATGGCCTAATCATATTCTTAATCGGTGGCAGATCCCTCTTAAGCTTAATCTGTGACGAAAGCACGTAACTAGGATGCCAAATTGGAGCATGAAAAATTGCCACCGGGGTTTTACTCCAGAGAAAGTCTTGTACTTCAGCTGTTCAAACTTTAAAAGGCACTCTCTCGCTCTTTATTTTGTTTGTCCCCGTTCTTGTAGCTGACGCCGTTGTTTTCTGTCGAAAGTATTAATTTTAAGGAGAACGGCGAGTTAAATGGAAAAAACTTAAGATAATTATGAAGTTTAGAATAACGTAGTTAATTTCTACATGCTACCATCCTTAGTCCCCAAAGCTGCTTTTAGGCCAAAAACACAAAGTGACAGACTTAAAGTCAGGGAAACACCAATACTGATACAATTTACTTTATTTTTTTGAATTTATAGCTTATAGCAAACAAACTCTACGATCTTAGTTACTTGGGTTACATGCTATGATTACAATTACTTGGAATCATCTAAGGGAAGAGAAAAGCTGTCCACATAAAAATCACCTTTCAAATAGACCAGTCATGCTCTCAACCGCTAATTCAATTTCAGATCTCGTTGGAAGGCTTGCAGAAGTAAATGGGCAGGTTAGAATAGCGCTTCGTTGTTCTTTTAAATTAGATACGAAGAGTTAATGAGGTTTATACTTTCAGCTTTCAATACTTTAGCTCTTGAAAGATCATAATCTACATAATCTCTATTGATTTAAAAATGCTAGATCATGATATTAAATTTGAAATAATCTGACCACCAGACGTCTTTCTTCGGCTACTGAAACCCCTAGAATAGTTCTCTGTCACTTTAGAGAATTATCTAAAATGTAAGATGATGGTGGTCCCACACAGGGAATCTTGTAACATGGACATAAACCTGAAAAATGTAGGGGGAGTAACTTGATGTGCCGTGTGCATTAACCGTTATGTGGCAGGGGCGTATTGCTGGGACGTGAGATAAGGACAGAACTTCGTGATTCTTACACATACCGCCATACACACAAAAATGCGGTGGGGAAATGTCCTTTGTAAATGTTGGAGGAACATGTCCTCCAATTTAGACAGCTAGGTATTCGCGATACTTTAGATGCGATGACTGCATTGCTTCAAAGAAGAGAAAATGGTGAGTCTTCCTGTTTAATCAATGGAAAAACCCAGTTGGCTGATCTCTCCGAAGATACTGGCCAGACATCATTGTATGTTAGCTAGAATCTTACGCTTATCCCATTTCAAAGAAGAAAGTAGGGAATAAAAGGAGAAGCAAATGAAAACACAGAGTAAATATGACCCACCATGGAAAACACGGGCACAATTATTGCTATTACGCGTGTGGGAAGAATCTGCTCTTAATATTATGTCTCGCCTGATGTCCCAGCTAAACATCCCCGCCACATGTAGCCTTCGTGTGTAATTTACACGATTTTTCTCGGTTACTTAGCGCAGTGAAATTTCCCAGCGACATGTCCTCGCTATAAGGTCCACCATAAAACAGAGAAGCAAGATGCTGAACTGACTTTGGCAAGAATTGATTGTGACGGATGACAAATCACTAAATTAAAAAACAAATTGAAATTCCTTTTTTTTGACTTAGCTCCTCTAATCTCTGCCTCGTGGATTATTCAAACAATAGTATAAGAAACCAGAATTTTCTCTACTTGGATTTTCTCTCCTGACTTTATGATGCTGAAGTCATGAAAGATAACTGCATCAATCGGTTCTTTTCTACAGAAATGCACTTTATAGAATTACACATGGGGGATTGAGTCTCTGAGGAAGTTAGAATGACACCATCAAGTCTTTAAGCCATCGATAGGGACTTTACACGAAGGCGATGACTAAACAAAATTATTTATAAGTAGTAGGACAAGAAGCAGAACGATGAGCAGAACGCTGAGGGGTATTTTAATTTATTTTTGCTGTCCAATGAAAATAGCAAAGTGATTGAACAATCAACTCCGTCGTTCTCAGAAAAAGGCTGTGGAATACAGGAATTTCTCGTTTCCCCAATTGGAAATGGAGCATTCTTAGTGCAGAAATTGCAAAAGTATTCTGCCGTCATGCAAAGAAGTAAAGGAATCTTGTTTATTTTAAAGTTCTCGCGAAAAACAGAGATACTTTTCATGGACGAAGTCCTCGGCGAAGCCGTCGGTATTTCGTGGGATCCTATGGTATGGATAATCATTGTCGAATTTTGGACAAATCTCTTGCATACTATTGATTACTTATTATAACACGGGGAAAGCAGAACTTAAATCCAATAGATTCCAATTACTGCCCTTAAAGAAGATTCGTGGTCTTACTGTAGGTTCTTATTGGCTCGCTGCAGAATTTCCATTGTTCTAATTGGTCTATTTTGATGAGTTTGATTTTTGGTGTCGCACACTCAATCACGAAGCGACCTTACGTGGACAACTTTTCACAAGTGGAAAATACTCAGTGGTAAAGATTAAAGCGAAAATTGATATTAAAATTACTTCTTGCAAACGTGCTCAGCTCAAACCTTAATCGTTTAGATTAGAAAACATCTATCCTAGTATCAGAAGTATATTGGCCATTGTTATCACAGTCGTGGTTAATCAGATTCTGCATTGCACTGCTCCAATTTTCTCCACTTTTCATCAGTCAAATCTGTTGGAAAAAGGAACACAAATGCTTTCAGAAAGAGTAGCCATCGGCATTTTATTAATAAAAAGATTTGATGTTGTCGCAAGTCGTCGCAAGTCTCCTCGCTAGTGACAGCGTGTGGCGCCATAATTTTGCGGGTTGCCCATGATCTGCACTTTTAATTCAGATTTAAAAAAAAGAACGCGCATGCATATCACGAGGAGTAATTTACATTCGTCTTATTTCAGTCACTCGAATGATCGATTTGCAAAAATCTATACCGTGAAAGACAATTTTAGAACACAATTTGAGAGCACTGAATGTGGTAATCACTTGAATGTATACTCATATCATGGAAATGTTATATCAACTTATGATTTTAAATTAAAGTAAGATATTTGCATAATGGTGTTTTTCCTTTCACACGAGTTTTGGTGGGTAACAGTGACCTTCATAAAAGCCAAAACGGCATGTTAGATCTCGCAGTCACCATACTGACATTTTAAACTTCACTTCAGAAATATATGAAAAGCATGACCGCTGCGAGTTGTGTGGATTCCATGTTTTGAAAAAGCAGATATTCTGATATTGGCATCTGTATCATGAAACTGACAATTACCTAAAAGGTGTTTGAGGACAACAACGTATCCGTGAATATCTGGTTTTGTGAGGGATGACATGTCCAGCAGAGTTGATCCCTCTGAGGCGGAAAGAAACGCAAGTTTAAGAAGCTCACAGTCATCCGGTGCTACCGAGTCTTGAATTAGGACCTTATCCTGCTCTGATACCATTGCTGCTTCAAACTTTTGAAAAATAATAATAATTGGGATGTAAGAGTACGGTGGGGAAACTCTACTTAACTTTTCTATTTCTCTCAGAACGGAAGTTCAGTTGAATAACTTCAATAGACAACTTCGATAGACAACTTCTAATGCTTGCGCATTGCTTTTTCAGTTGCGCTATTCGTTTTAGCAAGTTTAGTTTTTTAGTTTTCAGTTTTTAGGTTTTATCTCTCGTATCTTGTCCATTATTTTATTTGTGGCTTGTTTTTTTCGATATTTTTCGCTTTGTTGATTTTGTTTTTTGTCATCTTAACCCCCCTCCCCCCCCCCAAAAAAAAAAAATTATCAAATTAATTAGGATGAAAAAATGGGTGTACGATTTAACTGTGGTCAAGCAGACAAGGTTTCCAGCTAAATACGTGTGTATCATAGAGCATGAACCAATGATCTTTAATCACTTCTTGTTCGAAATAACTTGACGGTGAAAGCTTAGTGAACAACGCAGTGACTTGGAAATTTCACAAAGGCTTTGTTGCATATTTCAGTAATAATAATAACAAAACAACAAATTAAGAAAAGCGGCATTCAGGGATAAATTCTTCCAGATGCACGCACCGAACAGTTTTACTCAAAGTCTTACCGTTGTACACTAGAAATGGACAAATTGCACTATTGTTATAGCCATTTCTTCATGAGATAGTATTCACACCGTAGAACCTACTCTTTCACAGTTTTATTTACTATTCATGAGGAGTTTGTTTAATTCAAACGTGAACGATGTCTTAGGGCCTCTTCATATGAGCACGGTTGACCGGGCTAGCCCGGTTACCGACATCTCGCCTCACTCCTATTTCCTTTGTAAAAATTTCAATGTGTTCATATGAGAAGGCGGGCCAGCCCGGTTACCGAGATCTCGGTTGTAGAAACCGAGATCTCGGTAACCGGGATGAAATATTTTCCCATATGAACACTCCAGCCCGGTTACCGGGATGAAAATTTTTCAACTACGCATGCCCAAACTCGTTCCCAGGGCCTCAGTCCACGTTTCGCGCCCTTTTCGACTCTTTTTCATCCCGGTAACCGGGCTGAAATTTTCCCATATGAACAGACGACAAAATTCGACCCGGTAACCGGGCTCATATGAAGAGGCCCTTAGACTAACTTACCCAACGAAGATACTTTCCAACCTGCTCCTTCCGTTTGTCTATGTTCTTCACAGGTAAAAGAACATTTTGAAGCATCGAGTCCAGTTTCTTGACATCTTGCGGAGTGAGAGGGGCTGATTGATTGAAAATAAGGAAACTTAGGTGCCGGTTCTACCCAACCGATTCCTGTTAGCTACATTTCTCCGCTCAGTGCTGAAACCGCGATAATCTTGTAGTTAGTGTGTAATGCCGACTTGCATCATTATTCACCGGCTCCGTAAACTTTGTGAAATAGTTTGACACAGGCAGCTTATTTTAAAGCAGCAAACTTCGGACAAGTTTTAGCGAGTATGGGTCGGTAAAATTCCGGCAGATGTAGACAAGTAGTTCTATAGTTAATGTAAGCATGTATCTACAATAAAAGTCCCTCAATTCCACGCATTGTTTCCAGAACAAAAATGTAGCCTTACTGACTTTTGAATTCTCTTTATCCTAGTGGTGTGGAGGCTCGGAAGCCAGACAGGAAATGGTTGAGTGAAAAGAAGTAGCACTTAGTTAGACATTGATCAATTTGAAATTCTCAGATTCTTTTTTATTTTAAATAATGTATTGACATTAAGTCTAACACTAACTCTATTCCAAATATACGGTCGAAGAAAATGCAACTTTTTGAAAACTGTGTCCAGATCGGCTGAATGTTGCAGCAGATCGGGGACAGTTATCATTTGATCTGTTCTCCAGTGTATACAAAAATTTATTGCTGCATTTTCAGAGTTTAAATACCTTTTTCAAGTTATGTGGCATAAAAAAGTACCTGAAGATCTCACCTGGTGCATCGGTCTCGTCTGAGAAAATTTCCACCGTAGTGTTGTCATAATCTTCGTCATCACACTTCACAAGACCCTCGGCTGTTGTGTCCCTGGTAACTACTTTACCAATGTATTCCCCTTTCCTGATTTCCAGTCGATTGTCTTCTTTTATGTAATCAACAGTGCAACACTTGAAGAGGAGTGGTGCATGTGCTGTCCTAGATGCCAGCTCTGAACACTGAGTTGAGCTGCTGTAGCGGGCATGCATTTTGGTCTTAAAATAATCGACAAACGGATTTGCCACATGTACCCCATCCACACTGACTTCAGCCTCGGTCTGATACAAGGTAAGTAAATAAGATAGTTTTATGATAAGTAGGCAAATTTCTATGTTTTTTTTTTCTCAGAAATTCGGTCAAACAGTAGCGAGGCAGGGTAAATCAACTAAATATTTCCAGAACTGGGGATCGGAAGCTTTTTCCACGCTTAAACACAGAACCCTGCCCTATGAATCTTAGTTTTTCTGCATATAGGTGTGATCCAAACTGGTCTTCAATATTGGAACAACATAACATTTGTCATCTCGTTTCTAGTTATTGCTGAGTGGTGATCACATACGAAAATGTAATCTCTGTAACATTTACTTTTCATGTAGGGTTGTTGGGTTCGGGTGCGTAAGTTAGCGTTATGTTATAATATCTAAAAGTATCTTAAAGAATACTAGTACCAATCACTGTATCGTAGAAGAGGGGAAAATCCTCTAGGTAGGTCAATTCATAAGTTTCAAATACTGTTACATTCGCATGAAAGTCCAGCTAGTTCTAAATGAAGTCGGCCTATTTATTTAATGAACGTTTCGTTTCTAATTCTATGGTTCACTCGAAGTAAAGAAGGGGTTTGAAAAAGCCTAAGTTCGTTAATGTTTACTATCCCCGCTGAAACCAGTTTGAGAAGATTTCTTGATCTTGGGAGCCCATTCAAACAAGCTTGAGCCTTAAAGGAAAGTGATGGAAATGGTAAGGGCGGAGAGGTTAAACCTTACTTACAGTTGAACTCCTTTGTTTGTTTTGTTTATCGAGTTAAAGAAAAGTGGCCATTACCTCTTCTTTTCTCTGCCCTGTTAATTCAAACTTCTCACTGTAAACCACAGAAGTGATAAGAAGCAGTTTATCCCCTTCGGCGAAATTCTTCATCAATTTAGGACTCAGTTCGGCCTTTTCTAAAAGGCCACGGAGATCTGGATCATCGATATATTTCTGGCTAAGTTTTCCCAGTTTTAGAACTCCTTGATCATTACTTAATCTGATGGTTCCCTCCAAAATTCCTCCAACACCCACACCAAGGCTTTGTTCTCTAGATTAAAAAAAATATATACAAATTTCTACATAACTCAAAATGATATGAAATAATGATAACAACTAGTTATGTCAGCGGGAAATAAAGAGGAAGTGTGTTTCTCTCGTTCAGAAAATGATACAACAGCTCCTTTACTAACAGACACAGAGAGAGTGACTTCCACACGACTATTGCAATGGAACGAAAACGGCAAGAACAGTGACAGAGACAAAGAGGATGACAATGACATTGACGATCACTGTCAAAGACATGAAAACGACGATGTCAATAACAGAGCGACAAAGGCAATGACTGATGACAAAGAAAATAACACTGATCGAGACAATAGCATTGTCAATGACAATAATGAGGATAAAAAAATTTTTTTTTTCGTCTTGTCACAAGCGTGGGACAAAGAAAAAATTCTGAGTCCCCGCTCGGAATCTAACCTCAGACCTTCGGATTTCGCACTCCGATGCTTTACCACTGAGCCACAGAGCGGTGAGCGAGTTCTGTTACAAAGTTCATAGGACACGCGTCCTAAATACTGCTAGGATCAGCAATGTCGATACAGTAATGTTTGTAGATAGAAATAAGAGAGATGGTAAATTTTTGAGGATGGTAACAATAACAATGAAAGTGCATGACAATGAGAATGATGATGACGAAGATAACTACATTTACTAAGACAATGGCAATAACAATAACGCGGCATTGATAATGACAATCAAAACCGACGGTGACAACGAAAATGTCGACGATAGCAATGAAAAAGACGGTGAAAGTAACGACTACACCAAAAACTACAATGATGATGACGATCACAATGATAAAGACAGCGACAGTGATACTGACAATTATGTGGACGATGAAAATGCTATGACATTTTCAATTGCGAAGACGAATGTAAACAATGAAAGTAGCATTGAGAGTGAAGAGGACGATAACAATAGCAATGATCATTATGATGACATCAATGATAGGGGTGATGCCGATGTGGATGATGTCGACTGGAATCCCCATTTATATCATTTGAAATGCGAGGAAAATTTCCGAAATTATGTTCAGAACGTCTATGAACAGCTTCCTTCATAGATTGCTTTTTCGGATATGAATGAACAGTAATGTCAACTTTCATCTCGTAAGTGCTTATTTTTAAATGTTCGAGTTAATTTTATTTTTTTTAACTTTTGATGAGTATTTTCATCTGAATAAAGACCAAGTATTATCCTCATTATAAGAAGAATGACTGAAGGCGTTCGAAGAATGCACCTTTGAGAAACCTCCCGTGAATGTTAAAAAACAACACGGCACCGGGAGCTTTACCTCACTTGCTTCAACTCGTCGTCCGGTAAAAACAGTTTTGAAGGCAGTGAAAAAGCCAGGACTAATTACAAACAATTGCGGTTGACTTTCGTGATGTTCTTGCCAGTACTTTTTCTTATTTTTTTGTATTAAACATACTTTGTTGAGATGCAACACGTTGATGTGCCATGCACGAAAAAATTGGGTCAAAGAGTGATCATACCTGGATCCCATGTCAATTGTTTCGTGCGGCGATGAGATAAGCATTTCCTCTTTGATCTTCCTTTCTGCGTAATCACGAAACACTTTAGTATCTTCTTCACTTTTAACATATTTCGCCAGTTCTGCAAGGACTATGACTTCCAATTTTACGAAAGGTCGCTTCCATAGAGGCCGATTCTTTTGTACCACCATTGTCAGGGGTTGTACCTTATCGATTTCACCGTGAAGTGCGGGGAAGTATCTATGACTGAAATTTTCCGCGGCAAACTTTCTTAGTGACTCTTCCATGATCTGAAAACAAATCGGAAGTAAATCGATAGTCAATTCACAATGCATTAAAAATTATTCGGGTCAAACCCACTGTAGTAACTGTCATCACATTAATATCATAGGGACCCGTCAGAGACTTTCAATGCAACCTCTAGTGGAGACCAATCGGGTTTTACTCTTCCTGAATGAGATGTTAGCCTATGGCAGGTTACCCTTGCCATCGTCTGCTTGTTGAATTTTTTAAAACAAAATTTTACGGGAAGGGTGTTGAAAAAATTTCCGATTCATTATCCAATTGATAAAAACCCTTAAGTTAGCTACATTTCTAAAGGTCATTTACACTCCAGGGTGGGGGAGGCATTTTGTAAGTAATGCATCTTAGGAAGAAATGAACACAATGACCTGGCCAAGGTTCGGATCTACAGCTTTTGAATCGGATCCCAGGGCTTGACTGGATCGAGGGGGTGGGGGAGGGGAGTAAATCTGCAAATGTCTGTGATCAGTCACAATTGTCGCCATTTGATAGCTTTTAACTAAATTTTAGAACAATTTTCATCCAAACTTTTGGATAGTTGACAGTGGTCAGTTAGCTCTATGCAGACCCTCTAACTGATTTCTTAAGCATGGCTTCAGTTTTTCTAAAACATTTGAGCTTTCCCAACAGAACATACTATAAAATCAGTTTTAGTATGGCTTTGCTGACAAGGTATTTTGACGTATAATTAGTTGTCATTTCTTAAATCGGCTGAGAATCTCTAATATCACCGGCAGATGATTCTGTGTCTCGCACATCATAATATTTTGCGTTGAATATAATGCCTTTTAAGATATTTTTTTGAATGTTACTATCGCCGGATTTTTCAAGATGCTTATCCAACTTTTTCAAATAAGGAAAAAAAAGGAGAGAGGGTAGTTTTACTTCACGACGAGTGTGTCTCTATGCTCACCGCTATTGATGCATGACTTCAAACATCATCATCTAAAAATGGACCCCGTAATAACGGGGAAAAGCATGACAAGATACAGCTGCATTTTGAGTTACCGTAACTCAAAACGCAGCGGGCTAAGACAGGCGGAATACACTGAAATAATAACCCGTAAAAAGTCCACAACAACCAATTAGAACTAGGGTGATCATCTCAATTTAATGCACACCAAGAATACGTAGTTGGAACAGATCGAAATCAAACGTCACCTCTTTCATTTTCTTCGATAAAGGAAACAAAATATTAAAAACTAACCAAACATAGCAAAAAACCGCAGATTGTGCTAACACAGAACGATTGTTCTGGAATCAGATAAGTTCAAATCCTCACATTGGAAAAAGGCTCATCTTTGATTCGAACACAGTCCTCGCAAAAAAGAATTCTTAGTCTATCGTAACGAACATAACGACTTCCATATCATATTGTTGATCCTAACGGCACACAGAATGTTCATCACGTAAGAACCTAAACTTTATAATGTGACGTTTAGCTTGAAAATGAATTCGCTGTTGCTCATTTGGTAGACTTTCCGACCCGGAAACCAGAGTTGATCAGAATTCTAATCCTTGCGGAGCACTAACATTTTACTAGCACTCTATATATCGATAAAATTCTTCATCGCGGGACCCTTTATAAGCGACTAACGTCAGAAAAATGTCAGACGGAAACGAACCCTCACTGGCCTTTAGAAATGTAGCCAAATTCAGGGGTTTTGTCATTTGTCGGAACTGGAAGGCTAGGCTGGTCAATTAGATAATGAATCGGAAAATGTTTTCGACACTCTTCCCGTAAAGTTTATTTAAAAAATTCAATCAAAATAGTGAATCAAGACAATTGACAAATGTTTTCAATGATATGAACAGATGTTTATAATTATTGGTGGAACTCTGTTTATGAATGGACGAGTCCGATAAATCGATCCCTTCGACATCATGTGCGAATATTTGAGAATGCGGGATATCTGTCACAAGAGAGAAAAATTTTCCATTCCATGGAATTTTTTGTACCACCTCGTTACATTCATAGTTAAAGCTGTTGGCTCTTAGGCAGGGATATGGTTTGATTCTCCTTAAAAAACTCCTTAGTTGCATATTATGGCAAACTATGATGATAATGTTCAAATTCAACACCTACCTTTTTAAGTAGGAATGTTCAATTTTTTTCTGGATGGCTCCAGCTCAGGTTATCGTGAGTAAACTCATGACTCAATGAAGATATTAGTTTAGGAAAAAAAATACGGGCTATATACACATGATCATCTGACAATCTTTATTTCGGTTTCCTTCGAATCACGTCGGCTAATGGTTTTAGATTCTAAAAATATAACAAAGCTGATTTTGAGATACCAAAAGAAAGTTTTCATCACCCCTTTGATATAATTTTCGTGGCGATTACGTTATTGCACGTCGAATTGTACGGCAGTTTTGTTTTGTTTCAAGCTAAGTACCTGATATAATCACGCCGGCAAAAAACAGAGGTTAATACTATTTAAACCAAGAAAAAAACTGAAACAGAAAAAAATCATTATCCAATGATGTTGGGTGTTTTTTCCATGCGTCGAGGTGTGTGACGGATATATTTTTAGATATACGTTTCTGACGCTCCGCTAAAACCTTTCGAAACTTTTTACAACTTCCGAATGAATTAAAACCGCCGGAAAAATTAGAACTACTACCGGAAGAGTTACAACGTACAAATCACCATAGCAATGTTATGAAATCAGAGATGTCAGACCTTACGAGAGAGATACAGAATCATGTTTCCTTTTCATGGGAATAATTGGGTTGAAAAAAAAAAAACAACTACACCAGGAAGTATTTTCAAATATATAGCATATTAGCGTAGTTTACAGGGCTGCTATTTCAATCTGATGATTGCATCTATCAAAACTGATCACTTCAGGAAGAGAAGGAAAAGTTAATCTCGTCGCAAACTGGAACAAAATTGATTAAACAAAAATTCTCACATCTTTTAAGGAGTACGTGTTTCCCCTCTTAAAGGAATAACAAAATCAGAACGTAAATGGCAGTTGAAATATTAAGTGACGACCTGTTCTGAGGCAGCCAAAAGCATTAATCAACTTATTTAGCCCCGAAGTTGTTTTGTTTCCTAATTTCTAAAGCACGAGGTATGTAGGAGATAACTTCCATTAGGTCTTTGGGTTTTGTAACAGGTCGATAGATCGCCGATACCCATTTATACTGATGGGTGAAGATAGCCGAATAAGAGAGTTCTTCGCAGTCTAACTATTATAGAATATCTTTCATCAGTATATACCACTCAGGTGAATAATGTTTTCGCACGCGCTCACGCTCCATTCACCTCCGAGCAGCCGAAGAGACAAAATCGCATGTCAAGAGTTCAAATTTCCACGCATTTTCGGTCAGTGTTGGAGAAAGTGGTGGATAAATGTGAAAGTGGTGGATGAAGTGATTAATTCACCGAGCCGCTTTGCGGCTCGGTAAGTGTCCACCACTATTCATTTCCACTCAGGTGAATAAATGTTGATTAACGTCACAGGTCGAGGATACTGATCTAGTTTCTTCTCAACTGGCTTAAACTAGTAAGCTGCGAATGACATTTTCCCCTATAATAAATGTCAAACACCCTCGCATTCCACCTCTATCTTTAAATTTGTCTTATATCTCGGCGAAGCTGTGTAGCCGAAGTTAGGGAAAATTGGGGTGTAAACATCAAATTCAGTTTTGATAGCATACTTCTTTTTATGAAAATTAAACGCAATAGATTCGGCAAGATGTTACATAATTTAATTTTGGTGCAAACTTTTAATTAGCTGCGATGTACAATGTTATCTGGAGAGAAGCATTTATTTGCTCGTATTTTTTTTCGCAAGAAAGTCCTTCAAAAGTTACTCTGAAAAAAAAAAACGAATGATGGTTACGGTGAGAAGAAACATTTTTGGGTGATTTAATTATTTCAACATCTGTCTCTAACGTGCTGTTTAACCCTTTTACTCTCAGAAGTGATTAACGTGTTACTTCTCCCTCTAACATTCATGCGTTATCCAGCAAACGGGTGATGAGAATACTCAAACTTTATCAAACAAATCAAATAAATTAAATAAATCAACTGCCATATGCTCTAAGTCAAAAGTTGTGTTGCATGTATGAAATAGTGTGCCCCTTCGAAAATCCACCTTTTTGTTAACTTTGTTACTGTTTTTTTTTTTCTCTTTTCCAACTTAATCCACTCTGGATTAGCTTCTTCAGTTGAATCAAACAAGGTAGGGTTTGAGACCTGTTTCGGTCTGATTCAGGACCATGTACTAAAGAGATCAATGGATCAAGATACATTGTAGAACTTCTATTAAACTGAAAGAGTAGGTCTATGTTGGTTGGAGCGTAGTTTGCACTACTCCTAATTAAGCTGACAACAACACAAGATAGTTTCTGTAATCAGTTTGTGGTGTGTTATCAATCCAGGATTGGTATTCGATGCTAAGCGTGGGTCTAAATCTCACAAAGCGTTGGTGAGGTTGAACAACCTTGAAAAGGTCTCTTAGCTTGCCAGATGACTCTTTAAATTGATTCTTCTTCTCTTCCAAGCCCCCGTCCTTCCACAAACAACAACAATTATAAGACACACTTGGTAGCAAATAACATTAATTTAATGTTGTCTCTGAGGTGTATTTTATTTCCCCTCTACAATGTCACTTGATTGCCATAAATAATGCACAAAATGAAGTGCTTGAGTGTTAGAGAGAACTAAGCAGCACATAGCTCATATCCTACTCTAGACCTGATAACCTTGATTCTGCAGTTTTTATGTCTTCAAAAACCAAGTCCATTCTTTCAAACGTATCCACCACAAGGGCATAGGTCTGATGAAACACACAACATACAAGACATTAAAAAAAATTTAAAATTTATCTAATACAAGTAAAAATAATTTGAAACAAAAAAAGGGCTGGAATTCACACCCATTGCACGAAAACCTTTAAATGAGGATCACTGCATGCCTTTCATTGCCATGATTCTATTTCACTGTACTTGTTGAAAGACTATCAAGAACTAGATTTGCTAAAATGAAAATGGCTTGTGACAAACTACTCCTAGTAACAGGTAAATTTGTTGTTTCTTTCATTCATTGGCGGGTTTAAACCAAGAGAACTCTGAACTGTAGCACAAGTAATCAATATATTTAACAACAAGTACAACCAATCTTCAAACCTGCGTAAAAAGTTTCTCCTTGTACTTTGCTTCTAAGACGGGGTCGACAGTATTTTCAATTGTTAATCCCTCCACACTGACTGGGGTCTGAAACACGTGAAAAATAAATCAAAATCCATGTCTCAGTACATCATATACCACAAACTTTATTTTCAATTTTCATTCAACTTCTGTGGAATTTCCAGAAGATTATCATCCTCTGAATAAGCTGTCACTAAAGTGACATGTCGCCCGATATAGACAAGCAGTTTAGCAGTCGAAATGTTGTTTGTCACAACAATCGATAGTCTGACTCAACAACGTGAGACAAATGATTAGACGTTGATTTAACTATATAATCATAATGAACAACAACATCTTTAGCCTAAAACATAGCTGCATGTTATGTGCTTTTCTGAGCAATTTAAAAACTGAACAGCTGTATTTTTATTCTCAGGTAAATAACATGTAACTTATCAACTGACTTTGACAAATATCCCATTAACCAACTGATCAAAGGAAAGAGATTAACAATACATGAAATGTTTTTTGGAGGATTATTTGAACATTCAAGGAAAGTTTAGTGGTTTTCCATGATTCTATGGAAAGAAAACAAACTATTTTAAATTGCAATAAATGCAACCTAGACAATTTATAGTACTGAAAGAGCTTAAAAACAAAACAGTAAACTAAATATGAAAATTATTTCGATCTAAAATATTAACTTTTTTTTCTGAGAAAACTACTTTAATTCCTAGGATTAAGTCGCAAAGGAATTTAAATTGCCAAATTGTTTAACAAAAAAAATAAAGGAGGACTTTCTCATCAAATTGTTAGATATTTCTGAACCAATAAGAAATTTCTCACCCCAGTCCTTTCTGCGGCAGCTTCACTGAGAGCTGATTTGGACTGTGATGATGGTGTGCTAGTACCTATCAAGGGAAAGAGTTGAGATGAAAACTGTTCTGAAGACATATTGCACTCGTGTTGCATGAAGAGTTCCATTGTTTATACCTTATATGATTGTAATTCAGTACAACTAATTAATGGAAAAATACTGTAGGCTTCAGCCTAAGCATGTTTCTTTTTTTTTCTTTTTAATTGAATTATCACAATTTAATAAATTTAATATTGTCACCTCTTCCTGATTTTTTGGCTGATAACTTGGAGCGTTGGGTGGAAGTTGGACGATCCTTGCAATTATGCAACACAAAAAACAAACATAACTTGGATAAAGCTTAAACCCCCAAAAAATGTGATATAACTGTTTTAGATAATAATTATGGTATCTTACATATCTTGATGGATTTCAAACTATGGCATATGACAATTTCAGGGTCTATGGGTTCACGAGGGCTTTAACACAGCTAGGTTCCTAAGATGCATTTTTATATTTTCCTTCCTCACAGTTAACATACAGTGTAGTCTTACAAAATGCAGTACACATTTTCTACATAAATTTCACTAGCACTTTAAGTGCGGATTGTGTGCATTCTTTTGGTAACAAGTACACACGACACTACTAACAAACATGCCAAGATCCATTTTGAAATGATAATCTTCATGTCCATGATTTTCTTCACTCTGAAATATTTATGGCAACTGTTACAACAAAACTTAACACCAACAGTACAGAATTACATCAATTTCAAAATTCCTTCTCTAAATTTGAGTTTTTTGTTTGTCTGGCCCAGTGGCAAAAAGTTAACTAGAGAGACATGGATACAATACACTAAATACTGAGTGATTTGTTAAGTCTGTTGGATTTCCAATTTTTTAAATCAGGCCTAGTAAAATCATCATTGACCACAAGGGTTCTCTGTAATTATGACATAGCTCCTGAACTACAGTACTGGACAAAATCTACACTCACAATTTCAGAAAGCTTTCCTCCTCTCTTGTCTTTTTTATCTCCTTTTCGACTTTCAGCAGCTTTTGTTTCAGAAATTGTTCCTTTGCGCAGTTTTTTGTCCGCTAATTAAAAACAAAAAAGCTGAATAAACTGAGATTTCACAAATACTGTTGTTAATGCTAACTCACCAGTAGTAATCCTGACTGATCAGGATGTAAGAGACTCAAGAACACTGATCATGATTACAGCTAGGTTTCTAACCTTCCTCTTGTGAAGTATCCTCCACAAGCTCTCTCTCGGGAAGACCAAGAATGGATCGTATCATGTTTGCCTGTCCAACAATACTGTCCACCATCTCACAAAGTAATTGATATCTAAATACAGTTTTAAGATAAGTAAATACTGGGAATGGTATGGCTTTACTCTTCAAATTAAGTAACTTCAGACATGTAGTTCTTTGAAAGAGGGAATATTTTGAACATAACCCAAAAGAAGTAGCCAAATTAGAAAGGAATATAATGCAGAATGCATTGAATGTACCGGAAAAGGCAACAATAAAAGGTTATATATATATTGAAAAAAGTAATTCCTTGCAGCCAATTTCAGTTGAATTAGAGGTCAAAAGGAAAAAAAAACTAGCAGCAGCCTACATTTATAAATTACCCATTCATTTTCTATAATTTATTACACTAAAGGGGTATGAATCATCTATAACTTGATTTTGTACTTTTGTCTATATCATAGTAAGTGACTTAAAGTGAATAAATTTATGTTTCTGGTTAATTAATACTAAAAATGTGTATTGTGTAAGTGAAAGCATATTTTCTAATTTAAGTGAATGCATATTTAATTCATATCTAAATGATAAATACTAATTTCAAAAATAACCCCAGCTTGCTCTTGGTTGTTTTCTATGCATGATATACTCTTCTCTGTTAACAATCATGCTGTGATTAAATCTTTGAGTGGTCCCTAGTTTGCCCTCAATCTGTTGATTTTTTGGTACAGTAAATAACTCACCCTGCAGCATACATGGCTTGTTTAATAGGAGTCATTGGTGGGAATGATAAGGTTGATACAGAGCTATTGAGTGTCTGGAGCAGGCTATCACGTTGATCAGCATCTTCAATGCACATGATTTTCTACAAAAAATGAAAACAGTTAAAAATAAATTGGAAAGGGAATACATGATTTAGTTATCAAGAACTGTCTTCTTGACTGTCTCAGTGACACACACTGCTGTTGCCTTGTGCCACATTTTTTGTTTTTGCCCCTTTTTGATGTCATCTGTGATCTATATCAGAACAAAGGTATGGCAACATTTGTATAAAATTATACATATAGGATCTCTTTGTTAAATACACCATGTCAGAATGACTTATTATACCAAAAGTGTTACCTGTTGAAGGGACTCTATAGACAAGTCCCACTCTTCATTGTCTCCAAGCTGCGCATAAATCTGCTTCAATTCCCCAACAACCTCATCCTGGAAATGCATCTGTGAAAACACAAAAAAACCATTGATATTGAGATTTTTAATCCTTCAGTCAACCACCTGTGATTTTGGAGAAGATTATGAGCAGATTACAATATAATGTCATCTCAATTCTGACTTCATAAAGAAACTAAAAATCTTAAATGTTGATACGGACTACTCATATTTTGTAATTTGCATTTCCAGTGTGTTGGGTTGGAGTGTAAATTTGATTCTCACCCCTTGATTAGCTCTTTCAAAGATCTCTTCCTCCTGAAATAAAACATTATAATTATAATTATTATGACAGGTAATTTTCAAAAGCAATTATTTTGAAAAATCCAAACAGTATATTATAAAATATGAAATTTTAATTTATAGTACGATGGTTGTATCATTTTGTAACAATTAGTAAATCTATTTTCATCAACTAAGCCACTAACAAGAGTTATTCCAATTTTAATATGACAACAAAAAGGGAAATGTATTGGTACATTGGTGCTAAACAATTCATTTTGTATTATCTCACAGGCATACATGTACACCAACAATGGGTTCCAATTCCTCATGGCAGTACATTTTCATGTCAACTGACATTAAACGTCAAATTTTCAGTGGGCAAAAATACAAGTTAAACAGACATTGCAAAACCCCATGTTTTCTTTCTTTTCACTTAAACATTTCTGATGAACTGTCACTTTAAAAATTTGTAATTATCAAAGGCATGTGAATATGAAAAACTGAAGAAAATGTTATTAATAAAACTTCCACACTCACTAACTCTTTCCCAAGTACCTACATCCTCACTGACACAACTCACCGTGATATAAGCATCCACTGGGGACCTGGCTCTCTCAGGAGTACGAACACCATCAAGGATCTCTTCAAGGAGTCTTGTTGCAGTCTCCACTGCTTCTCTGTGAGCCAAATCATCCTCAATTTGCTGCCTGGCTTCCTTGTAGATGTCCTCTTCTAACGCTACACCTGCAAGTAAATTAACTTGCTGCTAAAAATGCTCTAAGAAATGTATGTGATGAGTTGTTGGTGGTAAACTGAAAAGAACAAAGCCAAGTATCAAGAGGGTTTCTTTAGACATAATTTGAAGTATTCTATAATGTTAAGTAAAAAAAAAAAAAATGTACAAAACAGTTTTCTGATGATGATAAATGAAAGAGATTTAAAAATAAAAAGACTGATATCGGGCCGCCAGCTGGTACATGTACCTTACCACCTTTTAACTGCATGACCACACTTTCATAGGACCACAATCTTTCATTATTACGGACAGCTTTTGTTAATGGCAGTAATCATGTTTTATGTACTACAGAAACTGAGGACTGTAACTTTGGTCCATGTTCTCACCACACTGAACAACAATGATCCCTCTCCATGTGAATTGTGGTGTTTAAATTGACTAAAGCGAGTCATCTGCAGATGACGAGGTTAGCTGAAGCTTGTTACTCACAGACAACTAACAGCAGTACTAATCCTAACACTGCAATCTACCAAACATGTGGACAATTAAACGAGAATATTTCAGCACAACCCATCCAATAATTACAAACAAACCATACACTCTATGATAGCCCTAATATTTGATGAAGATGTAATTTTTTTAAAATCTTATCCAACCAAATCATTCAAATCCTCCTACAGCTGACTGCTCTTAAAAAAGAAATGGAATATTCTTCCAATTAAATTTTGGTTTATTTCATAGTTTACTTGCAGTGAAATTGATTTAAAACATTTTTTAATTTCACAGCAATCTCCTTTTGGTCTAAAAACTTTACCCCATAGGAAAAAAAAACCCAACACCAGAAATTAATGTCATTGAACCAAAAGCAAGGCAGTCTTAGCAACTGGATCAAAGAAAGCCAAGTGAAATGTGCTGGCTGACTGAAAAATAAGAAACATAAGCAAAAAAACCAATCTATAAATATTTGCCATTTTCATTACCTCTTAGAGTGATCCTTATGGGAGCCCCACCACAAAGAGTAGGTCTTGTCATCAGTTCCCATGTCTCAGTGAAGATCCCAGCATTTGGAGATTTGAATATGAATGGGAACTTCAAAGTATCTCCTGGTGAGATTACATCACTCTTGGTGTCAAAGTAAAACCTTTGAGCATGTCCTGCAAGCTTGGTCCCCAGTACATTGGTCAGTGGAATTTTCTGTGGTATGAATGTTAGGTTAAGTAAACAAAATACCTTCACAAACATACTAGAATTACATCTGTCTGAAAGGTGGCAAGGTTTTTGATATTTGAAGGGCATTTCAGTGTAACTTTTGAAGGAAGAGTTGGCAATGAGTAATTATAAAAACAGTAAAACTGTTATGGTAACAATAAAAAGTTATCACATTCATATTGTGGTAGGCTTTAAATACACATAATTCTGTTCATTGCAGGTCTTAATTTCCTAATTCAAATGAATTCAATATCAATTTTATCATAATTGTCAAATCACTTACTGTCCAAAGCACTAAAAAAAAACTGGTCACTTAGTACTTTTTTGAAAAAGGAAAGTAACATGTATAATCCTTAATTATATGTCTGTTTATTAATTAATATGATGCAGTTTTGAAGCTCTCTTAATTGATACAAGACTCATAATTTTCTGATAATTCTAACCACAACTTGTACATGGTAGATCATCTCACAAAGTCAGGCCTCCTACAGAAATCAGAACAACATGACAACTGCAAGTCTTTCAGGACTCAGGTTATAAACAAGAGGGAGGACAGGTGCTGAACAATACCTTCCAAGAAAAGTACACTGCAGTTGTTCCATCATTGCAGATATTTAGATGAGAAGTGACCCTGTCTCCAACACTGGAATCAAATATCACGCGGCAAGCCACCCCTGCTTTCTCACTGCCTCCTGACCTTGGACCATTCCACTGAGCTGTGTGACCACCAATTGATAATGATGGTCCAAATATTGGCTGAGGTACAACATCAGCGATATTTGCCAAAGGGTCCCTAGGAATAAGCAACTCATGTTAACAGTAATATGAGAATAAACATGGACTAAATATAAGTGTGATGGTGTGTGATATTTATAGCAAACTTGAGATGAGTTTTATGTTGACCCAAATAATACAGCATCTGGCTTTTCTATGGTTGGGTACAATGCTGCTATATCTAAGGATGCTATACCACAAACAAAATTTTCTTTGTTTCTGCTTGGTTCTTGTGTGTGTATTAATCTTTAAGATTGATACATGCATGTACATGCAGGAAATGTGTTCCTGTTAATCACAACAAGTAGTTTTATGTCCTTAACTGCTTTATTTAATTCCATCCCAATTGGCATGGAGCTATATCAGTTTAAACAAACTTTTGAAATACAAGTGTTTGTGTTGGTTCTATCCTTAATGGTTAATAATGCTACAAAAAATTAAGAATGACTAACCTTTGAAGTACAGTTTCATCCATTGCTTCACTTTCCTCTTCTTCTTCCTCTTGAACTATGGACATCATGTCGAACTTGAATGAATGCTGAGGCTGATTTGTTCCAATCACTTCAAGATCATCAATGTACTGAAAGAGAAAAACATGATTAGCATTTGCAATAGAGGAAAACCTGGCAGCATTTAACACTTACTAAACTATTAAAAAAAGTGTACGACAGATGGAGAACTTTGCAGAATGATTGCATCATATTACAATAACATATGTTTCGTACACTGATCTAAAGGTACACATGCTCACAAAAAGTGATTATAATAAAGTAAACTGGACTGCAGTTTGGGCAACAGACTGAAGTACAAAATGTAGGTCGAATAACCCAACAGCATCAGTCTTATCATTACAAGATTTCTTTCAAATGGAACAATCCACAGAACAAAAGAAGGGACTTCCTAGCACTTCATACAGTAGAGTTTTTTACTATAGTATATATTAGCCATCTACAGAGGACAACAATTGTGTAAAATTGATACCCATCACATGCAAAAACCTGGAAATGTCAGAGACAATACTGCAGCACTTTGCTTCACTTACTGGTTGGTGTGGGTCTAACTCATTTAAAACATTTCGAAGCTGTGTAGTTCTCTCCTGAAGATAACTAGACTTCTGCCAGGGGTAGTGCACTGATACTGACCTATGGGTGTTGGACCACTCTATGCCTAAAAAACAACAACTGGAGTCACACCGTACCACTGACTCTCAAAATTTTACAAGCTAGCCCAAAGCTCTGCTCATAGCAAATAATTATTTAACAACCTCATCAAACAAAACCATGGACCAACAGAGATTCCTCAAAAAAATAATAAAAAGCTTCTACTAAAGAGAACATACAGAGCTACCTGGTGACAGTGAAAAGTCTGCTTTTAGTTTTAAAAAGGTGATTTCTTTCCTTCTTCCTTATACATTATCTTCTCAACATCACAATAATTTGTTTCATACTTTTATCACCCCTTCAAGAAAATTTCTTCACACAATTGCTTCAAATGCAGAAAGGGCATGAAAATTCAAATTGTTGCCATTAACTTTGAATGGCAGCAACAGTGGTTGAACTCAGCCTTAATTGTTCCTTACCCATTTCATTCTTGATGTATATGGGTTTTCCAATGTGTTCAATGGCAGGTGGATAGCCTCGCTCAGTCTGTGTCAAAGTCATACTACATACAGAAAGGACATCAATCAATATAACAGTCTTCTTATTCAAATAAAATTATCAAACAATCATATTACTCCTCAAAGAAGTGGTGAGGCACCAAACTTAACAGGTGTCTCCTGCTTTTGTGAATGAATATCAAGTTAAACACTAAACACTTCATTCTAAGACAAATTAAAAAAAAAGTAACCAAAACTAAAAGTTGTGGTTAATTGATTTGATGTAGAAGTTCAGAAAACTCCTTAGGAACACTGTCCAACAATCAGTAGAAAGGCAACCCTGACTAAAGTGATCGTAGTTTCAATGTTCTTGATCAAGCTGAGGTCAACACACTGCAATGCTCTATTCAGGCCCATGCAGTCCAAACTTCTTTGACTTGCAAGAGTGATGGTATTGATGATGATTTAAAAACATAAAGCACAGTCTTACATTATTGAAATCCATAACTTTTTATAAAAGTAATCAAGCTGATTATGGAGTCTTACTTGATCCCTGTTTCATCATTTCCTATTTGCTCAGCCTGTTTCCAAAACTCACTACCAACACGATCTGCACAAAAGAATTTAGAAATTTAACAAGTAGCCTTACTTAAAGAGTGTTGCTGTCTAAACTCATCAATTCACAAATGATTATGCTTATCAGCCAAATTGGTGTAAAAAAACAAAATAAAACAAAAAAAAACATGAAATACAAAGTAAAGAAAAAGTTACCGCTTAAAAATTATTTCAACTTCTTAAACTTACATCCTTTTCCATAATCCATTGATGGGATGGATCTGTCAATGGCATACCTTTAAAAGTAAATGATAAAATAAAACCATCAGTTCTGAATATCAACTTTTCTTTTCAGCTTCAAGGCCATTAAAAAGTAATTGAGATAATTACCACTGCCAAAAATTTTCTTTTCATTTAAATGGGTTAAATGTACCTGTCTTCTTGTGTTTCTCTATAATCCTCACTTTGGTTCATAACCAACATATCTGTTGATGTGTTTAGTGCATCTAGATAAAAGAACAATAAATGAATTCAAATTAATAATATTCTAACATTAATCTTGAGTTTATAGAAACCACAAGTCAGAGTAATGTTCAACACTAGAGGCCAGAGATATTGATGGCCTTTGTGCATATTATTTCTTAAGAGAAGTCAGTTCATCAGCCATAATAAATGATGATGGCTTGTTGACTTACTTGCTAGATGACGTTGTTGTTTCTTCCTCTGTATCATCTGTCTTTGCCAGTTTGTCAATGCATTACTTTCATTGATCTTTAATGGGAAAACAAGAAAGACATTATTAAAGACAAAATGATCAATGACATAAAAGATTATAATTTTAATTTACATTGTGATGAATAATCTTTAAAGTTAATTTTTTAAATGTGTCAGACATAATTATGAAATATTTAAAATAATGGACTTGCAAATTGTAAAAAAAATAAATTATCTGGAAGTATTTGAAAAGAAAAACAGGCTACATGCATGTAAATCACATCATTGGCATCTTCTCTATGTCTGAACAGTATCATTTTGCTCAACCAAAAGTTTACTATAAACCAAACTATTGAAAAAAAAAAGTCCTGTAAACAGAAATTAGGCTTTACTTTAACTGTAAGTTATTCTGACTCACAGATTACATTTCTTTTTTTATTCATTATATAGGCACACGGGTAGCTGTGACTAGGAAAGGGACTAGCTGCCAAATTAAGGAAAGTAAGACCACCAGCAACAGGGAATCGGTGGAGAAAAACTCTTGGAAAAACCTGACAGCCAAAGTTTTAGGCATACTTGTAGGCCAACAATTATTAATCTGTTGGTGATCTGTATGCTGCAGGTAAGTTGTGGGTAACAAGATTATTGTTAGGTATTAACCTTATATATCATCCACACTTCTGTAGACAAAATTAGATGCTACATCAGATGAGAAAACACTTTGGATGATAATTCTCTGATATTATAAAATACAGTAAAATTTTTTGCGATCATGGTAAACTAGTAGCTACACATTTATATGTCACTAGTCTATCATCTATGTGTCAGTATCCAGTCATTGGTATGTCAGTAGCTTATCATCTATATGTCAGTAGCTAGTCATTTATATGTCAGTAGCCTATCATTACTTCAGATGTCAGTAGCCTATCAGTTATTTCAGTAGCCTATCATTCATATGTCAGCAGCCTATCATTAATTCATATGTCAGAAGCCTATATATCATTTATAATGTCAGTACCCTATCATTTATGTGTCAGAAATCTATCATTTATAAGTCAATAGCCCATCATTTATTTCAGTAGCCTATTATTTATATGTCAGTAGCCTTTCATGTACAATTCAGTTGCCTATCAGTTATTTGTTGGCTGACAGTTGGCCAACAGCCAGAAGAGAATTTGATGTAGAAGTATTTGTACAAATTAGGTTTATATTATTATATAACCACAACATAAATTAAATCTAGCCGACTGTGAATGTAATGTAACGCAGTATTTCGTAATTAGTGTTAGTGAGTAGCGTAAGCGTTAGTGTAATTAACTTTGTATTTGTTTGTATTATTCTAGTATTTGTGCTTTAAGTGAAAATAAAAAAATAAATAAATAAATAAATAAAAAATAAAAAAAAAAAAAAAACAGCCAGAAGAGGGGCTGCTCTTCACAATTACCAACCACAGTGTAGTGGCTTTTGTCAAGCCATTTAAATGCTTGACTTAAAAATTATGAAATTCTTAAATGAAACTTTTATAATATTTCAAACTTTACATGCACTTACCTTTGTTTGCCAAACATGACTGGAGAACTTCTTTTCCTTTTCTGCATCTTTAGTTGATGGCCTAACTTTGCCAGCACCAAACTACAAGAATATTAGTAAGAATGTCATAAAACAAACTGGATACTTAAATGAAATACTTGGTATTGAAAGAATCCCTTTACATCTTTAATTACTTAATATCTGAATAAGGGATAACTGGTTTTATTATTATTTCATATTTTATTCCCATTAATTAAAAATAAATGTCAGAATATTTCTTCCTGACACCTGGCATGATCTAGGGCTTTGTTGCTTTTAATGACAATACCTTGTGTCCAGAGAATGGAGGGAGATTCTGAAAGATGAAAATAAAGAAGAAACTATTCTGTTGAAGGGTATACAAATAATTCAAGATTGCATTTACCATTGGGTAATACGATGAATTCACTATGAACTTAACATTTGCAGTTTATAACTAAAATAAAACATCAAAATATTTCAGGGAGGAACTGTTTTAAGTGGGTCTCCTCATACTTGCCTTGCTTTGCTCAAATTTCCTTTTTAAGAAACAGCAGTCCTTTTTTCATACAGTAACTGCTTACCAAGAGTAACACTAACCTCAATATCTCCTCTCTTAATAGCTTCCTGTTGAAAGTCTTCCCAAGATCCCAGTATGGTGTGAGTCAAAACTTGTCCATCTTCATCACAAATTGGACCAGTTGTACCTTATTTGACAAAAGTGCAAAATAATATTATATTGGATAATTTATAATATTAACTAAAATTAATGAAACAAACCTCTGGGATAACTATAAAAGAACTAACAATAAAGGAAGATGTCTACAAAGTGAACATTATGGCAGAGTGACATATGGTCTTGTGCAACAGAGGTAAAAGATTTTTATGGGAAATTAAAGGTATAAACATTTGTTACATTTAATTTAGTGCTATTAAGAAGTTCTGCTGTCAAGAAAGTGTCAAATGTTTAATAAATGTCTACATACATGAAAAAGTTATATAAAATATCCATAAAGAAGTGGATATTTAAAAATTATTAACCAATTATTTGCTGAAGGCAAAGTGAATATTGTTGAATAATCCTCAAGACAAAGCACATAATTATGCCTAAGGCGAATAATTTTTTTAGTATGATTGCTTGGGTGCTTTCAAATTCTGTTGTAAAATTATTGTAAATTGAAAACTGTAAATTCTTTTACAATTGTCTGGATTACTCATATTGAGATAAGCAGTTTTCACAAGAATTAAACAAGTTTAACTATTAATTCCGTCAGCAAAAACTCCATACCCTTCTTTAGAAAAGTGTTACACCAAACTTATTAGCTTCTTGTGTGCTCTTCAGAATTGTATCTTCTTCTATCATGTTTATCAAGGCAGCCATTTTGAAATTTGTGCTCCTGCTATAATCACCAGGAGGTGAGTATTGCAAGATACAATGTAATCCTCAACCAATCAGAGTGCACACATCTCTATAATCACTGGAGCAATTATACAAAAGACATTTACTAGGTATTGCCTTACCAATAAGGGGAGTAGATACTAACGGTGCATCTGAAGGAGCTGGTCGTGCAACAGTCATACTGAAAAAAAAAAAAGAACTCCTTTAACCCTGAAATAAGAAAATTTGCTTTTTGTTACACACGAAATGATGAAATATGTTTTTCTTACTTTCCAAAATGTACATGTCTTTGCTAATAACCTTGATGTCCAAAACATCATTATAAATCATAACTGTTAACCTTCTAACTCCCATGGGTGACCAAGACAGAATTTCTCCTTACCATATCATCACAATATCAAGCAGACAAGTGATGAGAATAAAGAAAAATATTAATTAGGGGATTATTAGTTGATTCAAAACCAAATTCTCCAAACTGTTATCTCAAGAACTATATAGCAGTCAGTAAGGAGAACTACTAATGAGATATTGGGAGCTAAAGGGTTAATGTAACACAATTAGTCTTTTAATACCAATTATTATCAATATATGCAGCCAAATAGAAAATGGGCCTCTTCAAAACACATGCTCAGCGGGCCGCAAAAGACTGACAGCGGGCTGCTAATGCATTATCAGCCCTGCAGCTTACATAATGATTTGAAGTGACTTTGAATTCGTCATTCACTTAGCTTGTATTATTAAAACTCGCATTCTTGATATCATTTGGCCTTGTTTATTGATAATAATGATAATGACATGACTTTTTTCGAGAATATTGTTTATTTGCGCCCTTGTAGTGTCATTTGCGGCCCGAGCACGAAGTGCGAGGGCCACAAATGACACTACAAGGGCGCAAATAAACAATATTCCCGAAAAAAGTCATGTCATTCCCTTATTATCTTGTATCTGTTATTCAAAGAACACTCTATATCATTTCAAAGATGAGATATTATATGACTTATCTGAACTTTTCCCATAAATTCTTCTTTATCTTGATCAGATCTTGAAGAATTTTGAGTTCCTTTTTTTTTTTTTTTTCAATAGTTACATGTCAATGTAATTGTTAATGCAAATACCTCTTTCCCACAGGTTGATTCTGCTCCACTGAGGGCTTGAGTCGTGTCTTTCGCACCACGAGAGTTCTTGATGGTTTTGGGACTGCTGGTCTCTTAGGAGGATGGACCTGTTAAGTCAGGAAATGACCGTTTGATCCTTCAAATGTTCCACAACATATAGGAGTAGACAAGAATCAAGTTCATTTACATTGAAAATAATTCAACTGTGTTTTCTTTGACTTTCTGTGACAAAACTTGTGGCAGTAATTATTCTGCCAGACAACCTGAAAGTGTACATCCTTCATTTCCAAGAAAGATTACTATAAATATATGCACATGCAAATCTTCATTATTTCATTTCTTCATTATCATTCACTAACTGGACACTGAAAGGTTGATCTAACCTTCCTGTTCTTTGTTTGCACTCATTATGACTTTTGCTTATAAACAAACATGAGCAGCTTACTGCACACCTTGACCGAAGACAACCCTTCAACATCATAACATGTCAAGGCCACAGCTACCACCAGAATTGTAGAACGACTAAGTAGTCGGAAAGGATTTAAATCAGTGATAAGTGTTAATTACCAGGGAAAAAAAAATATGCTTCACCTGATAATTGCAAGGAAGAGTCTCAGTAATTGTATTATTTATCAACATGGGGAATTTCCAATTAAGCAGGACAAAGCCTACCACTTGCCAACTGGAAGTAACAGGTTGACAGTTTGAAGCAATTAATGACCACATCTTGGCGTCTCAAATTCATTTTTCTCTAAATTATACCATGCTTCCTTTCAAATGTTTTTTTTTTTAACCTTTAGTAAGTGAAGCATGCCTTAAACAAAATTTTCTTTATTTTTCCTCTACCTTTTTCAATTCGTCCACATTGATTGCCAGAGAATCAATATCATCTCCACTTATGACCTTCCCAACAGATGGTCCTGTGCATAATTCATCAGGAATGTGCACAGCAGAACCAATTGGTGAACTCATCTTATCAGGGGTACCACCATCTCTCTTTTTAGTTTTAGCACTCTTATCTGGAAAAGGTCATCAAGACACTCATTAACGATATTCATATCAAGCCTCCTCCTTTTAATAATAATAATTATAGTTAACAAGTCTCACCAATGGTTTTCTGTGATCTCCACCAAAGTTGACAATCATTCTTAGTAATGACTATGTGTAACCCTCAAATATTTAAAGGAGAGTACCACCCCCCAAATTAGGTATCTTTCACCAAAGATTCAGCTACAGGTTCAGTTATGAATGTACACCAGCTAAGTTTAGATTTGTGCAATGGCCCTGTTCATGGAAAAGTAATGCCGTTTAAAGACATTTTCTTTAATACTTAAGTTACTCACCTAGAGCAACCTCTACATGTATATATCCTTTAAAAAGCGTAGAATTATCTTAGTATGGTGCAAAAAAAAAATCAAATTATCCTACCCTGAACAATGTACGAGAAAGCAGAGTTGTTCGAAGCATGACCAGATTTATCTTCCATAGCAAAAAAAAAATTTTTTGTCGTTAACCAAGTGTTTTTCTTACTACAACTTCGATCAACAGAGCTCAGACGAGAGCCATTCGGGATAGCTTGCGTGTCCCATCTACAAGAAAATGGGCTACTCTCTTTCAACCTCTCACATGCATGCACCTCAGTCTCTCATGCATGCAAGAAGGCTTAGCGATGAAATTTCCCAATCCTATTTTTCATAAGTTTGTGATTTCAAATGCAAAAGTGAAAGGAACATAGAAAGTATACACCACAAGAAGATAAAAGATAAAAACAGTTTATGTAACCTGAGATATCAAAATGGGTTTGCGCGTCACCTCAGCGCAATTGCTTACCTGTCGATCTTGGGCGATCCTTCCTGGAAGGTTTGCTTGAAAGTTTGTTACTCATGTCGTTACCAAGTACACTGACACCGTTACACAGGGAGAACAGAGAAAGAAAATCTAGAAGCACTTCTGCTACACTCTCGTAGCAACAGCCGCCATATTGATTGACAACAAACTAACTTCTACCAAGGGAGTGTAGGACAGTGGAATTTTGTTATCATAGAAACGAGTCACAATTCAGACGCACAGGAAGAGTTACTTCCTCCCGTACTATCTTGTCAGCATTTTTTTTTTCTCCTTTTATAAATCGTGCTTGGAATTAGAGGCTAAAAGCTGACTGAAATCAGGAAATAATGTAAAAGTTTCTGGCGTGCGGTTTATACCATGCAAATATCGCTGAGCACAGCCTTTTTATATGATATTTATATCCCAATGAAAGGAACCAGCGGCAGGCAAGGACTGAAGATTAAAACAACGAGGAAGATCTTAATTATTAAATTTATGTTATCACAGAAAAGATCTCCAACAGTCTGCGAGTAAAAGAAGTTTCTTTGTTTTCATCATAACAACGACAGCTTGGAAAGAAATATTGGAAGGGGCCTGACAATTGGCAAGTATGCTCCAACTATTAACGCTTGGTTAAACGACAATAGCATATCAACATTAGTATCAAATAAAAACGCTAGCAGAAAAATAATCCAGCATAAACGTGTTTTTTTTTAACTTATGGTGCGTTTTCAAAAAAAAACTATTGACTTCGTGCATACGAGGCCTAACCCACTAGCTTTTAGGGATGAAGCTCCAAAAAAAAAAAACCCTTGTATAACACATCAAGAAGAAGCAAAGTTTCAGATTGTGTTGACTAGTGTTTGGAAGTCACAGCACAAAAACAGATGTTAACCAACCGAGTGAATTATTTTACAGTCTTCATCAGGAGACCGACATTGAGAAAACCCACCTATTCCCTCAAATGTAACCAAAAAAGTGGCACAAAACCGAAGAGCGTCAAGTAATATCTGCTTAATTCAGTTGAACGGATAAATAAAAGCATTCTGCAATCAAAAGAAATTAGATGTTAAGATTCAACAAAGCTCTCCAGTCTACATTTAAAGCCCGAGTCTGAAACATTTCGAAGGCAGCAGTAACCAACGGTTGGGTCTTTCAAAATTGATAACGTCCATTGATAACAAAAAAATGACCGTCATTCTGTCACTCTGTCTCGTCCCTCTATTGAGAAAAGCCACTGATTATCTAACTTTCAAGAAACCTCCGAGTTTTTAGTACAGTTGCCTGTTAACTCAAACAATCAGGATTCAGAAAGAGTGACAAAGGAACTTTCAACTACGTTGCAGCTAGGAATGTTGGCATTTACTGTTTAGAGAGGCTGACTACATCTTTCAATTTTCGTTTTTACTTCATAACTTATTAATGAACAGTTATATCGCTAAAACAATATGAAAAATCTCTGTAACCGACCCCACGACCTAAATTCCGCTTGAAGTCTCAAATCATACAATGATACATTTTACATACCTTAATAAGACTTTTCTTGAAAAACAAATCGCTGAGTAAAATTTACAATTTGACTTAAGAAATTAAGTCTATAAAGCTCATTAACTTTACGAAAATACATTTCTATCACTGAGCTATCTACAATGCAACGGTTTTCAATTACACATGAAATTCGTTGCTTAAAAATGTCGGAAACATTTTACTTACAACAGAGCTACATTAGCAAAATAAAGTAAAACAAGGCTATCACAGACAAATTGAGACATTGAAATGGGCATGAGCATTTAAAGCTTCTCCAAAGTGGCGACCGAGATGAAAAGTTATCACATCGAAAACTAATTTTCACAGCAAAAAAGTGCATGGTCCAAAGATTGCGTACTGGAAATTTATCGACACTAATTAGTGTCATCGGTGAAATTAGACTTAATACGTTTCATGTTCAGAAGAGTTTGTAGGACCGTGTAGAGAGAACGATTTTCAAGCAAGTGTCGGGGTAATTCCAAATTGCACTGGTTTCGCCATGCTTTGCCCTATGACTGTTCCAGAAAACTTGGACAATCTCCTCAGCCAATCAGATATACAAATCTTGTACTACTTCCACCTTTGAACTCGCGTTTCCCGCCCTTAAGGCAGTTTGCTTGCGAGTACCACAAGTCTTTATCGACTCTGTGATTTCTTTGGTTTCGCGTTTTACAACACTCCAGAAAATCAACTGTACCATACATCCACAAACATAAGACCAAAATTTACCTTGTAGACCGACATAGAGGAAGTGAATGAATTTGCTGCTAGCAAAAAAAGTTTCAATTAATTTGACGATTATTTCTCGGTTTCCCCTTCAACTCGGTTGCCATTCTGGAAAAGGTGTAGTACTTTTGGTATATGCAAGATTAACTTAAACAGTTAATTACGTTAGTTAATACCGATTAATTAAGTAAACAGATAGGAGAAAGGCGTATCAAATTTGACGAGACTATTAGCATACCCTTGTTTACCTTAATAGTTGTTGGGTTAAGCTTAACCCGCCCCGTACACTCAAACATTTAATTTTCGCTTGCCTATATATTTCCCTTCCTACTGAATGCTATCAAAATAACCACGGGAATGCTATTAGTCTGGTTAAGACACTCCATTCTAACCTAGAGCAAATAGTATTATTCTCTACCATAATGCACCGTGATCGATCACTCTGATCTGCTCTTCCGATGTCAAACAGTTAATAACACTGTATCCAAACATAACAAACACTCAAGAATTTGTTTAACCCCATCACACATAAGAAAAAGAACCATATATCATCTTGAGCACTTCAACAGCTCCTTCAAAGCAAGTAGGTTGATAAAATGCATTTTAAATGCAGTACCTATCTATACACGGCCTGTTAATTATATTTTTAAATCTTCATTTGGTCAATTAGGCACAACATCAAGGAGATAAATGGTAATCCTGAGCCAATCGCTGATAAATCGCATATAGGTTGTGCTGTTGTAGATTAGAGAGATCTCACCTCAAATGACAATGTTTATATTCATTCCAATACACCGTAAAAGCACCATTCATCTACCTAAATGTAGAGTTACAGTTTTAAGAGCCTTCGTCGTCCCTCTCTTTTGAGCGCGCAAGCGCACGATTCTTGTTATTTAGCATTAAAAACCAATGCATGCGATTAGGTCTTTGCCTCCAAGAGAAACTGTTATAAGAGCTGATTTAGAGCCAAGAACCTAATTTCCACTATGGATGATTTAAGCTGCATCATAACTATTTCAGATATTTACTGATCTCCCTATTTTGACTATCCCTTCCATTATAACATACTGTCCTTCTTTACGTGAGAAGCGAATTAAGTCCAACGCAGCTTTCACGAAGACAGTTAGTGGTGATCGCTTGACGGACCTTCGAAGTAACTTTCAATAAAGTTCTAGGCGTAAAAAATAATCCCACACAGAGAGTTTGAATGCTCTTAGAATGAATTCGCATAATCATGACAAAACAAACATTTTGCCGTTTTTAGGAAATAGCAGGAGCTGAAAAACCGCTTACAAAATGGCCGTTCCTTAGGAAGCGAGGGAAATAAAATAATTTGTAAAAATGATATCACTATCAAAGCCACGCCAACCGTTTCACGCACTGTCAGCGAAGCCAACAAAGTGTATCTACATGTCAATCACGTGTCGTGTGGGCGGGGCTCGTTGATCGGCATTGTAATCAATATCTCATCGAGAAGCTGTAACGCCCGATGCAAATGAATTTCTATCCAGCACGGTGTTTCTTTGATGCTTTTTCTTGGGTAGTCAGGTCCCCAGCCTTTCACGAAGCTCAGTCGCAGTATACAAAGCCTTCTCAAATCATCGACACCCACGCTCATTCCTATCTGTGGTAACAAGGCACCAGGCCCCACACCGGTGGAAATGGCTGCGGCTTGAGCTGCAGCGGCAGCTTGGGCAGCATGAGCCTGTTGCTTGATTTGTCGATAACACTGACGTAAGTCAAACACCTTAATGTACGCGGATGGGTAGATTTTGTGTACAGCGTCCCCGGGGCAACGCCCTGCCTCTCTATCTAAATAATAACTTTGTACAAAGACGCTGTGTTCACTGAGACATCTCACCCAGACATCACCTTCACCTCTTAAATCTAGCTGGACTCCTTTTCCTAAAAAGACACACAAAGATAGAAAGGGCTAATTCATGAGGACAGTCCTTGTGTTCAGGTTCCGCTTTGCAGCTTGTTTCTAAGGGTAATACATAGTTCGTAAGACACTCTGCCTAAATGACAGGCTGGTGAATTCCGTTTGACTCCCATCCAGCTCGGGAGAATTTGTGACACAAAGATCCCAGAAGTAAACTGAAATAAGGACTGATAAGAGCCCTACCACATATGTGGCTTCCAAACAAATCTTTCTTCATCAACAACCGCGCGAACACAGATCTCGTGGGTGTCTGCACTGACAAAAAGGTAGTACGAAAGAGTGTAGACCTTCTACTTAGGGAAGATTCACCACTGAATCGATCAATAAAGACTTACAAAGTTTCATGAACAGACATTGAGCCACTAACCTATGTGTAGCCTCGCCTTCTCACTCGCTTCGGTTCTGTGGACGTTGGAGAGCTGACCAAGACAAAACCTGTTCCCACCCGAAGGATCAACATAACCATCCACTGTGACTGACGGACACGAAGACATCACCTTAAAAATCTCTCCAACCTGCTGGTCCAGTTCGAAGTATGATATCGAGCACCAGTTTTCTGGAGCTGTTGCGAGAAGAGGAAGAGTTAATTAAAATTAGACGATAAAGATCAAACTTCGTTGGGGGCACCCAATTCGGGAATCTTTTTGGCTGGCGCGAGTGTGTGAGAAGCCTAAATTGCGCGACCCTTAAATAACTGCCTTTCATCCTTCCTTCAACACATTTTTCACTTGTCACGGTAATTTTACTTCAGCTTTCACTTTTATTCTCGTCAACTGCTCTTTAAAAGGTCACTTAGTCTATTAATCTCAAATCCTCTAATTGGCTAATCGGGCGCTCGAAACCGGTCCAGCTCAAACAATACGGATCATGGCGGGCAAAGCGGATAAAAGTAAACCAGCCGGAAAAGAAAAATTATTTACCGGTCGGTCCGTTTGGGAAAAAGTGTGCCTTCGGTGTTGAGTACGGCCCTAGGGCTCAGGCTGCACTCAAGTTTCTGTCAAGTTTCGGGCAAAGTTTGTTCCCTTACGGACCTCCCACCCGGAAAATATCTTATCCATTGTATAATATCGTACATGAGGTGAGTGAGTGTACTTACGGGGGTGTTTAGATATTGGAGCGCCATCTTGAACCTCTGATGCCTGATCCTGAGTCCCTAGAGATGATAAAAATTATCGACAACATTTAACTTCCAGCATCGAAACCTTCATTTATGTTAACAGTATTTTAGTATTTCATTTTTATTTTTTTCGTTCAAAAGGAAAATCTCGCATTTTAATTCCGTTATTAAGATCTTAAGCTTCTTCTTGAAAAAAAAAAAAAATTCTTAATAGAGAGATATAAAGTTTTTAAAATCATTCTCCCTTGACTTGGAGCTCAGAGCCACCCTGTGTTATCCTCATTCCTTCATGGATCATCTGTGCTTTTTCACATTTGCGAAAAATTCGACTACACTCTACCCAGAAAAGATCTTTCTCAAAGCTAGATACTTCATTTGCTGTCCTTATCACCTCGTGAATACAACCTCACTGGTACAGAAGATAGAAGATTAGTATAAGGTGCTTCACCTCATGTGCATGGAAATGTGTAACTGTGACCACCCCCCTCCACCTTTGAAAAATCTGAGCTACATTAATGCCACCTAGTGGAGAGGGGGGCACGAAAAAGATTGACTGAAAGCGATTTGATGAATTCCCTCTCATTTACAACATTCATTAAACTTACAATAACCAGCCCCAGGGTGTGGTCCAGGGTTGTAGGTGGCAGATCCTGGTGTACCCCAAGTGGGAGGTCCTGCGGAAGGGAACATTTTACACAAACACATTATAACATCTGTAAATCTGGTTTTGTTGGAGTGATCAATTTGGAAAATTCTCCCTGAATTTTCAACACTCAGTAAAGCAGACAGGTAATGAGAAGAGAGAAAATTATCAGCAAGGGAATGACAAGGGGTTTAACAATATAATACAAAATTTTGAGGACTTTCTAACCTGGAAAAACATGTCAGGTATCAAGTATCACAAGAATGACCCTTTAGATTATAAAAATTACTGAGATGAAAAAAAACTAAAAGTAAAAGGGAAAAGTGAAAGGGAAATCTAAATGAAAACCTTTTACCTCAAATTAATTTTCCAGGAATGTCTACATACATATAAGTTTTCTGCTTTAAGTCCAAAGTTTGATAACAAACACTTACTTAATTCTTTTGAGGTTTCAAAATTGAAAATCATTCATTTGAACATAGAACCAACCTAACTATAACTTTCTTTACCCTGAAGAAAACATGTTAGACTGTAAGAGATCAAGTGTCATACCTGAGGCAACATGACCCATAGAGGGATCTCCTGATGGATGCATTCCAGGGTACATATCATGTGGAGAACCAACAACTGAAGGAATTGTTTGGCTTCCTGCCAGTAAATGTTTATGTGTAAGTGATAATTCACCAAATGAATTGTCAGCTATTGTTTCTTTTCTATAGGTGTATCTGCTTTTGTTAACAACCATGGAAATATAATCAAAGGTTTACTCCCCTTTTAGGCTAAGTCATAACTATCAGGTGTGACTTTAAAGTAGTCCTCATAACTGTTGTATTTAGGTGATAAACCACACTTTTTGTCAGTTTCAGTAGCTGTATTAACCCATGCAGGAGTTACAGAGAACTCAGGGAACAAGTTTATAGATCAAATGCCCAAGGTAAGTGGGGTTTACAAACTTTTCCAAATTTTTTACACACAGGAGTTTAAGTTGTATCTAAGTAAACTATCTGTAATATTTATCAACCAAACAGTAGATTAACAAGATTTACAACTGCATGGCATAAACTGAATGGAAACTTGGCACACGTGGTGCAAAGTAAATTGTTGATAAATCCACTGAAACATTATTATCAAACAGCACGTTTTTTATAGTGACCAAACCTGGATAATGATGTGCTGTTGGACCAACAGCTTGGCGGAAGTCTGGATCTGATTGAGAATTACTGGCATAGGCCCCATCTAATGACCAAAGAAAAAAAACAAAAGGAACAATAAATAAGTTTTTGAAATACAGACTCAAAATAATCCAGCTATAAACTCTATACACCCTAACGATAACATTCACATTCTCCACACTTGTCTCTTCACATTTCCTCTGATACTGAAAAGGAGAATTTTTTGGACAATCAGGAGCTTCTTAAATTGGTGATGATTTCCTTTCCCCACCTGATCTTTACATTTGAATCAAGGCTGATACTGTTAAGAGAAATCTGAAGCCATGTAGTCACTCTTGGTGGTTAAAGGAGTAAAATCCCATTACTAAAATGAATATTTGAAGATGCCATAGGTGTAAGTGTGACAGTTCCAAAACTATCTTCGAATGCGTTTAAAATTAGACTATAGACCCCACTATTTGAAGAGAAACTCGCTAACTAAGCTACTGTACCTGCAAATGCAAAATAACAATGATGGTTCAGAAATAGTTAACCTTGGTTATCTATTGCAGGCAATTTTTTGACAAAATATTCATTTTCTGGGTGGCTCCTTTTGTGGAGATAAATCACCATAATTCACAATTCATTTATGTTCCTTAAGGCAAAGAAAAACATAGTATGGTCTCTAGAGCAAACTTTTCCATTAAATTCATCATTGTTCATATTCCTGGGGAATAACTTATTTATTAGCCTCAAGCCTACATGCTGCATCTTGCTTGCTGTTAACTGACATTTGGTTTTCATGTGATCACTTTGTTTTGTCCTTGCAATAATTCCAGTCGTTTCTTTCACCTGACTACTGCCTCGGGGGCTTTTCTTGAGCTACTGTTCATCAAAGATGCCAAAACAGATTCACTGTCTTGTTTGTTTGTTGTGATTATCTTTTCGTGTGATTATTCATCTTGTCAATTCCTTTACACAGCAGTCCATATTGCAAAGAAATGAGAGCTTCTGTACCAATGAAAAATGCATGTACATGATCTGCACAGTAACATTTTTGTCACTCTACTTTGTTTATTTCACAATTTGCCTAAGGCACGTAAATTTACAATAGGACAAGGTTGTCTCCTACTAGTTACTTTACCTTTCCCCATCCCCTACAAACAAACAAAATTGAAACTCAACCCACTTACAAGCCCCTATGCTAGGAAATAACAAAATATACAATCATTAACAAAAGATAAAAAGAAAAAACTAGTTGATTAACATGTATAAGAATTAAGAGCATTGAAACAACGACATTTTACACAAACTTTTTTAAATGAACAGATGTCGTCTTTATTGAAAATTTTGCTAAGTCTTAGATAAAAGAAAGATATTAGTTTTTTGATGAAAGATGGTAGTTCCTTTTAAGCTCTTTTGTTATATGGTAAGACATTCCATATATTACAGATTCTTGTAAAACAGGAATCTCTATAGAGTGAGATTTTAGCTTTCTTATTTTTGAGAAAAAGACCTGAGGCGCCATGGCGCATGCACCCACTACAAAACTACATTGAAATTACTTCAAATATGATATCATACAGTGTATTTGGTAAACTATTCTTTCTCTTAAAATTTCCAATTATGACTACATCTTTCAAAGTGGTATTGTTTCTTCAACTTTAGAAAAGAGCATTGGCGAAATGTTTCCTCGGCACTCACGTGTACAGAAAAGAAGCATGTTTCTGAGATTTAGAAAGTGGATAGAAAATTATTATGATATGAGAAAATTTACTTTTAAAGAGATGAAGCAGAAGAGAGCAGAACACTCTCCAACTGAAAATATTTTTTATCATCTTCCAAAGAAAACCGACCCTTGATCTTTCCCATTGTGACATGCCATGACTTTTTCCTAAATTTCCCTCACCAAAATCTATGTTTATTTAACATTCTTTAAGAAAAATATAGCTGTGTTTGAATTAATAACATTAACACATTCCTAAAATGTTAAACAGAATATTCAATTATTCTAGTCAATCTGTCATAATTCTGACCAATGTAAACAGGTTTTAAAAACTTAACTTAGATTTACTTAGACTGGGTGTTGTGTCCCTTGAAAATTAAGGCTGGAAACATTCAAGACATTTGAGAAGTCTTTTGAAACATGATTCAATAGATTCTTATAATCACTACAGCCTTGTATAATTCAATTTGCAGACATGCGTCAAGACTTCTAGGATTTACATTTTTGGCAACATAGCAGAAAAAATAATCATTGGAATATAAAACTTGTCTGACTGCTGGATTGGGCTATCAAGTTTCTAAGCATTTTTTGCTCTTCAATTGTTGGTTGTTGAACTGGTACCAGTCTGTCTTACCTGATGCTTTGATTTCAAAGGTTCAGGTCAGAAAACAAAAAAACAAAAAAGGGTAACACAGCCACAATTTGCCTTGCAAGCCCAATGAAGCATGTCGTGCTACTGTTCAATGTTATCATGTAAATTTGTTTTTCTAAGAATTGACTCCTGAAAGCCACAAAATATAATAATTATTAGAAAGTCACCTACAATCATGAGGCAAAGCCAGAAGTACCATCTCAGCTGCTAAAAAAATGCAGTTTGATACACATTTGTTTGAGCACAAAATAATGTAACAGCTGTAGCAGATTGCAGGAAAATAAATATGAACTATTTAGCAAGGAAATGTAACTTCTATTCCACCTTCAGTGGCTTTAGCAAAACACAACACAATTTTCTTATTAACCATGGAGGATTGAAATTATCTTGCCTCTTCTGCCTTAGTGTTTAACACCAAAAATAGTGATGATAATCATTTCTCCCTTAAGACAAACACTACAAAATCAAAACATTGCGGTCTACTTCACACATAAAATTAACAATCACCTAATGTGATAAACAATATCACTTCCCAACAGCACTGTTAAATCTATCAGAATGAAAAGTTGCCACATGTGTCATGCTGCAGCAAGAGATCTGTAATCTCTGGCTTTTAGTGCTTTTAGTGGTGCAAAGTTCTCTAAAGTTCCTCCTTCATCTTAATCCTGATTGTTTTCATGAGTGAACAAGGACAGAAAAAGAATAAGGAAGAGCATTGGAAACTGGTTAAAGAAGCACACACTCATTTATCATTAAATCTACAGACATATCAACATCCAATGAAAAAGGTTTGTTCCAAACTACAAATCCCAAAAAGATAAGCTGCAACCCCTTAAAAACCCTTCTAAATCTGGCCTTGGATTCATACATCCACCTCCACATATTGGGTGATGTGAAAACTTTATAAAAGTGTTAAAAGCAAAGAACTGCCTTTCCACAAACAGCTTCTAGCAAAAGTACTTCTCAAGACTAAGTTAAATCCCCAGCTTTACATCATGAATAGGGGTTTTAATTAAAATGCTGAAAAATAAAATTCCAGCAATGAGTCAAGGCTCTCTAGAATATCTATGGAGAGCTTGTGCCATCAAAAAGAATAAAAAAACCTTTAGATGGAAAATCATAAAAAAAGTAATTTCTCACAAGGCATAAAAAATTTAAAACCATGACTTTCAAAGAAAATAGAGCACAGCACAATGTAAATTAGATTTCATCCTTAGAATTTTTTCACAAAGTTATGTTCAATATTTTCCACTTTCATCTGTATTGAAATGATGAAAAGTCCTTAATAGATAGAGGAGGTGTTCATTAGCAAAAGGTCCTAAAATAAGGAATTTGATATTTCAAGGTAAACATCAAGATTAAACAGTAACCCCCTATGTTCAATTTACTGTAAAACTTAAAATCATTATGAAAGTCAGCAAATTCCCAACATCAATCATAGAATTCTGGTATTCAAAACTTTGACAATAAAAACAAGATTTGAAAAAAATGTTGTTTCCTTTTCACAAGAAATGTGGTGGGCTTTTCACAGAGCTTAAACTATTGAGGGAAGCTAAAGGAGCTTTTCTTTCAAATAAATACAGACTAAGACCTTCATGCTCCATAGCACAGCATAAACCATTATATACATTATTTTCTATTAGAACTAAAAGTGTGATAAATACATCAATTTAAAGAAATGAAAGGTGCTGATGCTTTTCAAAGCTTTCTTTCCCTACTAATGGCATTTTTAAAGTTCAATTTGAACAGATAGAGTGAGATAGACAGAGACAGAGAGAGTGAGAGAAAGTACTCATTTTTTTCCTACAAGAGAGCTCATTGTAACACTTGGTTATTTTATGCTTTTAGAGAGCAAGATCTCAAAGAAATCAATTAAAGAGAGAGAGCATACCAACAGGAAGAGATGAACTATTTGTCAAACAATGTCAACAGTAGCCCATCACCTAATTATAAAATTACCAGTTGTAATTTTTATCCATTTATGATTTTGAGCGTTTTAATTTGTGTTGACAGTTCGAGACACTATTTGGCTGAAAAGACGGTAATAGACTTGAGGAACGAGTGACAATCGATCCTCATAAATTTTCAAACAACCTCACCCAGAGTTAAAAACAATTGTTTACCAGGATCATGTTTTTTTTTCTTATAACTTTTTTAACGTTATGAATCATTTAAGGGCATTAGACAACTCATACAATAATAGGTAAATAACCTAAAATATCTCTTTTAGCTTTTGAAATCGAAACACCATCAAGTCAAGACTCGTGTTTGTCAAATCCGGAAAAAGCCAAATAAACCAACTAACCAAAATCGAACATTTTAATGCCGCTACCTCAACAGTAAAGCAGATAGTAGTCTTAGTATTTTAACTGGAATGAAACAAATTGTTGACTTTTCTACTCAATGTATGTTCTGATTGCCACAATAAGCTTAAGAGCAAGAGTAATACAGGCTTTTGTGATTTGAATAGCTGCTCTTGGGAGAGTTTTGAGAGTACAATAAATTGAATGATGCATATCGTGACACCATAAGTTCAATCTCCTTGTTAGCTATTTCTATCGCCTCCGTAATTAAGATCTCTTTTGTGGTTTAATGATTTAAGTCAAAGAAAGATCTAGGCGAATATTTGGGGAGCTCGATCTCCGCGTTCTCGAACAAATGATCACATTCTCAACAATAGAAGGGGAAACGACCAGTTCCATTGTCTGATCCCAGTCAAGCATGTACTCCTAAATGAAAACAAAAAAGATGGCCAAGCCACGTGTTTTCGAGCAGACAGAAAGTCTGGAATGGAACAAAGATATCGCCATGAATATAATTGCACGTCGGAACCCGTGGTAACTTTTGTCTGTTTCAAAGGCAAGAAATCGACAGTTTTGACGAAAACTCTTGAGAAACAGTACCCACGTACAAATATAAATGTTTGGGCATACAAGCCGAGAGTGTTGAGGAATGAGACTGAAAAAAAAAAATTATAGAAAAACACGGCCTCTCCATTCGAGTCGTTTGTGATAAACAGCAAAACATTGACATCTACCGCTGTAAAGTACTTATGGATTCACAACCTACCTGGATTCCTCGACAATGCCAATCCCGTAATATCTGTGAATAACGGTTCATAAGTTTAGTCTTATTTTGCATTTACAAAACACACAAGTAATACCAAATCTTAACAAACAGTCCCTGAGTCGATCAAGGAAATAGGAAAATGGATCCACGCGTAGACTAAACTATTGTCGACTGCGTTTCTGCAATAATAGCCATAGGCAACCTTCAACCGTCGATCGACCCGTCGAATTCGTAAAATATTGGAGCTTGATATTTTTTTACTCACCCGGTGAGACGACTCGCTCGTAATGATAAGGATTCACGCAAACGCTGTCACATTTTAAATCAAAAGCAAACTGGCAGTACTTGACGTGCTTTAGTTCATTCTTGTGCAGATCGGGCCACCTCCAAATTCGCGCGTAAATGACATGGGGGAAACCTTTCCGACCGGCGACTTGTAATCTTCCGTCTAATGTGCGTTGAATTGTAACGCATTTGGAAGGATGCGTGCCACCAGAGGTTATAGCGGTAATCAAGGCGTCTAGCTCGTCTCTTTTTTCTTTGAGTTTCTTGACGAGAGACTCGATAGCCCGCTTCGCGAACGACTCTGACTCACCCCCTTGTCGGTGACACATCAGGCTGTGAACGATACTCAGGCACGCATCTGAACTGTTCGGTGCCACAGCCATCTTTGACAGCCTCTCCGCCACGGAGCTAGGCGTAACAAACAAGGACGTGTCTATCTGTTCGTGGACTGTGTCCGTTGAGTCTATCCTGTTTTGGATTTCAGACAATAACGACAAGTCGCACATGAATGTTGCCACCAGGAAAGAGTTTCAAATCACATGCATACATGAACATACAACTCGACTCGACAGAGCCCGCGCGATGTCACGAACCACAACGACAACTATGACTCAGTACGCATGCGTGAAAGTCTGCGAAAACAATGCCATCCAGTCCCCACTCCACCCCTGTAGAAGATTTCGATTTTTTTTTTCTCTCTATTTTAGCCTCTTGGAGTTCGGAAATTGTACTACTTGTCAGTATTTTGCTTATAAATCAATCATCACTCACAAATTTAGTTTAAGGTTTCATACCACAGCTTTACTCTTAGTCTAGAAAATTAACCGAGGACAACTAACAAATCATTCCAGGTATTTCATTTAAGACTGGGATTTTTAAATTCAATTACATAAATGCAAGCAAAATCCGGTTCTCGTTTAGAGAGGCAACCACTACTCTTTTCAGATGGTGTGGTCATTTTTATTTATCAATAGTCAACCCAGTCGATGGGCACATTAACAAAGAGTGCAACAGACCAGAGAACCGAAATTTCCGAAGTACAATTAGCTGTCATTAACAGAGTTAACCACTTTGGAAATTACGTTTTCATTTTTTGCTACGTAACTAACCCAAGTGCAAATCAGATTTCGAAAACCCAGCCATGTCTCTGTATGAATAATCAAGAGTCTTCAATTGCACAATTCAATCATGAATGGAGTCTGATAAATATTGAATACGGTATACGTATTGATATAAGCGCAATTAGCTCATATTTTTCTTCTGTTGCGGTCTCATTCTTTTGCACAATCCTTCAAGGGGCCATTTCTCACCCCTTTCATCTTTGAAAGAAATAATGCTTCAAAAATAAAAGAAGACTATTTACTTCTGAAGCGCAGTCAGTTATGCGGAGCTTTTGATCTTCATCGTTACGATCAAATAACCAATTCCCTACACAAAAAATTCTTTGAAAAAAAGAGATAAGAACATATCGATAAAGAAAACACACATACACACGAAAAAACGATATGGCTTTTTTTTTTAATTATAGGGTGATGTAAATGTTCATCTACCGCTGCACAGTTAACGGTATCAAGAGATCTCTCGTCTGTGTAATTATACCTAGTGGATAGGCACATAATATTCTCTGTCTCTGGAAGCCTGTATTAGTTTCCGTTTTGAATATTGTTGCTCAGTTTGTTTTGTTCTGTTTTATATAATATATATAGATAGTATATATCATTAAAGTTAGATATTGCTCTTTGGCATACAAAGCTTTGCTTTCATGTCCAAATTGAGCACTCTACTAGGATGAGTCATTGCTGCTAGCATTATGCATGCTCACTAGTTTTTCTAGTTTGAGCACTCTGGCATGGCTTAGATGATCCCACATATGTGAGATCACTTGGGGTGGCTATATGGTCTTACCTCCATCCCAGCATCAGCACTGCACTGATGAGGCCCAGAAGGCCGAAACAGTACTGTCTGCAGTTAGTTATATATATATATATATATATTAAATCTGTCTGACGAGTGCGTAAGCACGAAACTCAGAGTTACAGGGAATCATGCGTGTTTCATTTTAGTCATTTTGAACTGTATTTCGCTCTACACTCATGTCTATTGAGCACTTTCCAACAGCATTTGCTACAATTTTCCACAATTATATATATATATAAATATATATATATATATATATATATATATATATATATATATATATAAATAAGCCATGAATATTACATACGGCATTTGACAAAAGTTAGATCACCTCAAGTTTCAGAGAAAACAAAATATCTCCTTCTCCCGTCAACAGAAATTTAAAGAAAAAAAATCATCTAAATGATTCTAATTTTGATCGCCTAAGACTTTTTCATTAGCATCCCATCCCTCTTTCAGAAGCCACAGTCCAGAAACCCTGGAATCTGATAAGCCCCCGAGGCACATTCCTATTTACCTGGGAATCTGGAATGTGCCGCTAAAGAGAAAAATTGATCCTTGCGGACCTTCATCAAAAAAACAAAACAAAACAAAACAAAAAAAAAACTAGCGTTTAATTTAAGGAGCGACAGGAACTGTAAGAAATGTGGTATTTATCATATTCTTTTAGTCTTCATTATTTCTCGCCTGGAAATATTAGTAACGTTTTTTTCTTTGAGTCCTCTATTGGCCGGTGAAGTTTGTACAGGTCCCAATTAGGCAAATAAATTTGCTAACGCATCAGGGCCCAGTTGTTCAAAGGCCGATTAGTGCTAGCCCAGGGTTAAATTTTAATGCAGGTTTCTATATTCTTTTTTCCAAAGCCTTTTAGTGAAAATTTTCCCTATTCTTTTTAGAACATCCAATGATCAAATTGCAAGCAAAAAGATTTGAACTGAATTTTCTTTTAAGCTTTCAGACCTGAAATCAAATTCCTTGCTAACCCTGTGTTATCTTAACCCAGATTTGAACAACTCGGGCCAGGATAACATTTAGATACAGGAGACTTAAACTCATCAGCAACTGTATGTAACACAGACTTCAGTCAATTTTCCGAAAAAAATTGAATTTTTCATCGGATGTAGCCTTGCCGATATCCATGTTGACAACGTCTTTATCGCACCTTTTTCCCCGTGAGTCTCGCCTCAACCAGTACGACTAGACTTACTGCGGTCAAGAAAGCAAAAGCAAACGAAAACGTACTTACCGCGACAACAAAGATGATTTAAAGTCGAATCAAGAAAAAAGACCGATTTCTTTGTGTCCCTTATCGAAACTCGCTTGCTTTTTATCAGTCTGCAGGCAAGCAGCCTTTACAAGTAATCCGTAATTCTCTGCAGGGCTCAGCTTTTTGTAAACTCCACCGCACAGAGGGAGACAAGGCCACCTGTTACAGGTGTAAATATAGAAATCTCATTTAATGTAATTCTTAAATCGTCAAGTTAGATTTATTTCAAGAAATATCGACTACGCCCTTTTCCGACAAATGTTTCCTCGGCTTTAGCCCCTCAAAAAGTTATTATATAGCCTTTCCAACCTTAGTGCGTTGTTTTGCGGAGCAAAGCATTAAATTTTCCGTTCGTTCTCAGTTATCATTCTATACATTTTTCCAAAAAAGTCATTTGTTAGTCTCTCAGAGGCTTCAAATATTTATGCAGGCTAAATTTAAGGTTCGACACAAAACTAAAATGGTACCCTTTTGTCTTAACGGGAAGTATATTGATAAAAATAATGATAAAACTGGTTAGCAGAAAACGGGAAACAATAGGAAATCTTGCTTTTGTTGTTGCTTTGATTACTTATGTTGTGTCTAACGAGAACTACACGAACTCTCCTCTCGTCTTCTTCATGAATACTGCAAGGTATGCCAAAGGGCAGGAGAGAATTTAACACGGATGATTGCAATGATGCTTTCTTTCTTTTTGTTCTGTTCCTATTTTGTCCCTAGCAAAATGTACCTCATTCGACCAAATATTCAAGCGAAACGTGAGTTACTTGTGAATTTCCCAAACTGTACGAGCACCTTTCAAGGGCTGACAGGTACAGAAATGATCTTTAGGGGATTAGAGACCTAAACACCTGAAATAAACATTTATATAACACCTGTCTACAGCTAAATTATCTATTTTAAAGTTAAACCGGAGTGAATCTTTGCCGTTTTTTACAGAAAAAAGAGGGCGTTCTTGGAAACCCGACCTTGAATTTTTTAATTTTCTTTGTTCGTCTTGGTCACTTTCTTTGGTTATTACTGATGTGGTTTTGGTAAAAGTGATAATCAAAAAACGATGAAAGATGGCCCGTAAACTAGACTTGCAAGGAAAAATTTTTGTAAGGAAATTTCTACATCCGAATACACGAAACGTGTTGTGGCAAGGTAAATCAAATTTCTGGTAACAAAGGTTGATATGCAAATTTATACCCGACATGATGACACGATTCGCTGCAAGAAACTACACGTTTCGCTGAGGGGAAAAAGAGGGCAACCTTTCAGTTCGTTAGCCAAGGAAATCTGTCCATTAGTGAAAATTATACTTGACAAAATCCAAGCCAAGTTCCAGAGGCCATAAGTTGTCTCCTATCGCAGAGGAGAAACTTAAATATACACTTCGTGAGGAAGCAGAATTTTGATCACGAGCTCGTAAGTAGGAGTTACAGCTGTTGCGCACTTGACATAAACAGCAAGAAATACATGGAGATTTGAACATGAATAGCAAAACAAAACAAAGACAAAAATTTATTTACAGAAGAGGTTCATTGCCGGGAATCTATTTCTACTCGTGAGTTTGATACCAAAGTTGTAGTTCCCGTGGGGATGAAGGTAACTATCCCTTCACAAGAGCTTGGAGCTGCTCAGTTTTCAATATGAATGAAGAAAAAAGTTGTGCTAATCGATTACAATTGAAGGGTAAGTCGCATTCTAGACTCCTTTTTGGCGAAGTCTGTCGCTTGAGTTAAAAAAAAGGTAAAAAAAACATAATGTTGGCGTTATTTATCTCTCGGATTAATTTATCATGCTCGCCTTTGGCAAATCAAGATGATGTAATTGTAAGTTCAGAGATGTTAACTGATTGGCAGCTGCTGTACGCCATGGATTGAAAAGCTGCCCGAAGAGGCCAGGGTTGTAGCAAAGAAAACTAACCTAGCTGACATAGATTGAGCCAGGGAGACAATACAAAGTATAAAGACTGAGGATTAGTGTCACTGAATCAACGCCGGTGATCATCAGTGTGGCAATAATAATAATTGGAATAAATAAAGCGATTAAACTCTTGCTGACAGATAGAACATTGATTGGATAGCCTGGCGGTATCAAGGTTCTGAGTAACTGCCAAGGCTTAGAGCAAAAGAAAAAAGCTCCTTGTGAACGACAACCTCATTTCTAGGCCTTTTCGCACTCTTACCCAATTCTCAGGGGTAGAAGCACAAAGACTGAGGATGGTATGTGGGGTTTTTAGTAAACTCCCTTCCTTCCAAGGTACGACCTCAACATCTTTTTAGGCAGCTATGCAATAAGGTAACTTACTTGCTCACAGGTTCGTCTATTCTAATAACACTTTTATTTTTATTTTCATACATATTTACAAGATATTCCTTTGACCCGCAGATAGCAAACGCTAATCGAGGCGGGTCAATTTTTTTTGCTTTAACTAACTTATTTCAATTACACTGGAAATAACCTGAAACGGAAATGAAGAAATTGAACATAAAAAGACAAAAAGATACACAAGAAAGAAAAAAAAAGGAAACTGGCAGATGTTCAATTGTAAAGGAGAGAAAGTCATAGTTTTTAAGTGTACGAAACATATTGTAGAACTGATTCAGTTTGGTTCAATTTTGCTGTGTTTGAATTTTAGCATTGTTATCTCATCAGGCTCCATGTAAGAATCTTCAGTTTCTAGGATGTTGAGAAGAGCTCTTTTTGTTTCCTCTTTTGAAGGATTTCTTTGACAAGTTTTTGTATTCATTAGGTATCTCATTCCAGACTTTGACACCAACACGCAAAAAGGCCTTTCTCGCATTTTAGGCCCAGAGTGCTTAACGCTAAAGAGCTGTTACATTGAGCGAGTAGTATATGTATCGATGTTTGAAGTTCTGGTAAAAATTTTCATGATGTTAGAAGGTGCACTGTCATCATGAACATCGAGCATTAATTTACATACAGCTTCATAATATCAGAAGGTAACAGGCAGAAATTTTGCATTTATAAATAAGGGGATTGCGTAATACTCGCTTTTAGAGAAAAATTTTCTTTAGATAGGTTTTAGACGCATTACCCCAAGTAATGAGTTCATTTGTTAAATAAGGTAAAATTAAGGATTTATAAATATTTATGAGTACAGAGAATGGCACAAAGTGTCTCAGCTTAGCAATCATTCCTATGGTGTTACTTATTTTAGTGATGACACAGTCTAAATGGTTTTTCCAAGAAAGATTTTTATCGATTAAAACACCTAACTACTTGATGTAACTCTTATGTTCCAAACTGACTCTTCTATTTTTTCACTATTAAATATACTTAATTGTGGAGGATAACGGATTTTCTTTTGTCTAGGGTGAAAAATTACAAGATTTGATTTTTTTGTATTCAAAGTCAATTTATTTGTAGTTAGCCAGTCATGTTAATTGTTCAGTTCAGCATTGACCATTGACTAGAGGTCTTTTTTGGCATAAATAATATTAGTGTCATCCGCAAATAAGAAAAATTGAAGTTTCTTGGAACATAGCTAAATGTCATTTATCTAAAGTAAAATGAGAAGTGGTCCTAAAACCGAACCCTGAGGAACACCTCAAGGAGAAATTAATTTAGTTGATACGGGATATGCGTGAGTAATTTGCGTTTGATTTGTCAAGTACGACCGGAACGACTCGTTGATAATCCCTCGAAAACCATAAAAATTAAGTTTATCAGGTAGTATTTTGTGATTGAGTGTCAAAAGCCTTTTTTTAGATCAATAAAAACGCCACACGAAAAACGCCTATCCATATCGTTCCGTGAAGTTTCGACTCTATCATGGATCTCACGATCTGGGGTGTGTGCCGTAAGGAAGTCATACTGTGAGGCATGCATTAACTTACTTTTGTCAATTAAGTCCTTCATTCTTACACAGAAGCTTTTCAAATATTTTATTTAAATTTGACGAGAGAAATTGGTCGGGAATTAGAAGCATCAGTCTCGTCTTCACTCTTAACAATAGGTGTGATTTTGGAGATCTTAAGTTTCAAAGGGTGGACACCAGACGTAATAGTAGCTTTCGTACTGGAGAAAAAATATAATAAAAGTCTCAAAATTGTTTTTGTTTTCTGGAATACAATTCCAACGGGTGACATCTCTCTTTAACTAAGTGCAAAGAAACAAGAGAAGGAGAAGAAAGGTAAGTATGTCTAGTGTCTAAGAGGAACAGATCACCATCAGAGACAACCTTTAACTTTCAAAAAAAAACATCTTTAATCTTAACAGCATGATCCTTTTAAAGATACAAGACAACTGTACAAATGTATTACATAAGTTGGAATAATGTTGTGTACCTTGTGTATTTTAATGAAATAACTCAAGAGCAAGGGCAACACATCCTCTTTTTTTTTTTCTTAAGACTAATTTAAACAATTTCTCCTTAAACCAAATGGCTTTGGGTCATTTTTCTTTCTGTATGCCTCTGCAAGAGGTGGGTCTGACTCAGATATGTATGGCTGAAATGATTAACTATAGAATGGAGGTGAATCAGGCCAAAAGATGGATTCTTCTGTTGAGGAAACTAAGTTCAAGCAACAGGTGGAAAACAGAATAACTGCTAAGACAACAGAAACAATGATCCCCTTTCATTTTCCTGTTGACCCATATCCAGCTGTGCCACGGGCTGTGTCATCAAGTTCCTGTTAAAACAAAGCAACAGAAATGAAAACAGAAACAAGTAACAAAAGGAAAGTAAATAAAATAAATGCAACTCATGGTGATGTAAGAAAAGGTGATGTTGCTTGATGTTTGAGAAACTGTTTGTTATTCACCTTATTTTTGGATAGCACTTAATAATTTTCAAGTTTTGTGGATTAAAAGATCAAAGTATTTTTTAAAATTCAATTGTAGACTAAAAGATCAAAGCATTTTTAAAAAATTACCTTGACCTCCACAAGGGGTGGGTTGCTTATTCTCTCAATAATAAGCTGAGCAATACGATCACCTTGCTGAACTTCATAATCCATCTGTGATAAATTGAATAGTACAACACCAACATTTCCACGATAATCACGATCTACAACGCCTGCTCCAACATCAATGTGATGCTTCCAGGAAAGGCTGGATCTAAAAATCAATGAATACTTTGTTCAAGACATTGTAGGATGTGCAGTCTGGTGAAACTCCTTGCCAAACAAACCAAAATATTTTCCATCTGCTTCAAGCAATTTCTACATTCATTGAATTAAAATATCAGAAACAATCATGATGAATTATGGATCCATGGAATCTACAATCCAGTATGGAATTCCAGGTTAAATCACCAATCAACTTATCTTAAAAACAACATTAGGATATTTGACCTGCATGTTTCTTTCTAAACAGATTTTAGCAAAGCAATGGTGAAATCACAAAAGATTTGAGCAAGTTTCAATGTCTTTGCAAATGTTCCTCTCACATTAACTTTTCACAAGTAAAAAAAGTGGTTAAAAACTTTCACATGTCTCTATAGGAAACCATGGTGATACTGCAGTAAAATAGTACAATTTTGAAAAGTTTGAAGAGCCATGTTAAGACTGAAGTAGAAAGGTTTTAACCTTTGAGTCTTCGTATTTCAGGAATCAGACTTGAATCCTAGAGTAATTGCCAAAAACCTAATTGTTGTGGTGTGATTGCAAAATATGCATTTTGAACAGGTTCCACATTGACTTTTGTCTGCTTGTGTTTGTGACACAGTAGTGTCAAATGAATGGAGGATATTAACCTATTTTAATTTGTGACATGCACAGACATAACTCAGTTCTGTAAACAAAAACACCACTAATTAAGAAAAGGTTACAATTTGCCACAGACACTGAACACAGGTTGACACATTTGTAACTTACTGTTCACATGGTTACAGACGAGGGGCAACTTAAGACACTCCAAATTATTAATCTGAAGAAAGTGTCAACCAACAATTCCATATAATTGCTATTGATCATTAATTTTTTGGACTCTTCCACAGAAATTATAAGCCAGAGAAAACTAATCCAAGCGGTCTGATCTTGTTTTACTGTAAATTTATGTAACTTTAAAAGACAAAAAAAAAACATTGAATGCCAGAGCTTCTATGGTGTCAGATATAAATGAGAAAAAAAATAATCTCTGTCCAATTTTAAAGATGAGCTTCATTTCCCCTCAATTTCAACTCATTAATGGCACTATTTGGAAAATAATCTTAACAGCTAATTTTGACTAGCTTTACAGAATAGACAAACAATAGAAGCTCTACATCAGCCTCACTCATCTTCATCAAACTTATAGAAAGGATACCTGAGCTCAAGAATAAATTATAGCGGGATATTTCCCGCCAAAGCGAAACACTACTTTCTTTCAATACTACAGTCTGGGAAATTTGCAGATCTATAAGTGTAAATAATGAAGTAGATTCGTGGCCAGGGGCACTGTGCTCAAATTATCTCGGATTAACGAGCTGGAAATTCTGGAAAATGTGCACAATAGCTCACTCTCTTATTACGTGAGACATTCTATTACATTCTATCAAAATTACAACAAACTGGGAAATTCGCTAATCTAGCAGCGAGAATAATGAAACTGGTTCTTAACAAGGACACACAGCCTTTATGAACTACAAAACTTGAAGAAGCTCCAATTGAGCTTCATTTTTCTTAATCAAGGTTATTGTACCGAACTGAAATTGAAAGCGACTATGAGTCCCGTAAAATAATAGTGGGAATTTTCCCGCCAAAGTGAAACATTACGTATATTCTATCAAAATTACAACAAACTGGGAAATTCGCTAATCTAGCAGCGAGAATAATGAAACTGGTTCTTAACAAGGACACACAGCCTAATTTCTCGGATGTACTAACTGGAAATTCTGCAGAAATGTGTACAATAGTTCATTCCCTAGTAACACGAGGTTTCTCGAGGCTAATTTTCCGATTTTGGCGCGTAGAAATCGCAATTTTCTTCCTTACCTCGGAGCAACTCGTCCATAACATCCTTCAGGTAGTGCTATGGCGATGTCAGTTTTTACCAAAGCCTTCCCTTGCTTAGGAATTACTACATTTTCCGCACTGTACAAGTCGTATCCCGCCGCCAAGTCTGACCCTCGGCTCGGAGTTGTGGCCCGATCGCTTATTTTTTTGAATAACAATACATTGTCATTAAAACTAGGGTGTGAAAAACCTAGCGCTGTAAGGGCCGTAGACACGAACTGACCCATTTTGAGACTGTTGAACAAGCAAACTCTACCCGTTTTCGAGGAAAATAGTTCCGCACGGCTGTAATCAGTCAATTGGCAGCGATGGACTCTTCACTGAGTACGTAGTTTCTGAGCTCGCGCTATAAAATCTAAAATTAATCACAATCATCTTGATTGGCTGTCTGTTAAGGCAATTAGCCAATGAAATGTTAGTTCCATCTCCCACGAGGATAAATAACTTACTTTGAGGGAGGGGGTAGGGAAATTCACCAGTCTATATATTTTCAGCTGCCTTCGTTTGACCTTCGGGGGGAGGGTACGGCTGCACGTGGGCTACCGGCTAAACTTCAAGCCTGGAACGTTTCGTCGACCTCGTGTAGCAGAATGGCTGACCTAGTTCAATTCATATGTAAAAATTCCGATCTTTACCAAATCTTGCCCGTTTTGAAACAGTTCATAGAACGGAAAGATATTATACTCGATACAAATTTCTTAGAAACGCTAAAACTGGTGCTAGATACCCTTGAAAAATCCAAAGATTTTGGTGAAGATTTAGCCACTAAGGTCTTGTTTGAGATTTGTTGGCCGATCGTGTACAAATCTAACGACAGCAATCAGCCTTCTGTGCACAGGCGAAAAAGGCTTCATCTTTGTTACGATATTATAGCCTTCTGCTGTTCAGTGTTTCCGGAAACTTTGCTTCCAGTGGTAAGCGAAAAGTGCCTTCAGATTTTAAAGCGCTACGTCGTGGAATTGGGTTCAACAGAGGAGAACGCAGTTGATGTCTCAGTAACACTAGATCTTATTGGAAATCTTGTGAAGCCAGCTGCCTTAAGCCCTTCAGAAAGTACTCATATAATTTCTGGAGAACTGGGAAATACGCTCTTTCAGGAGTTATTAAATATTTTACCTTTTACAACTGAAAGCTTATGCGGGAAAGTAACCAGCCTTGTTCTTCCAAATTTCTTGGAATTTGATAGAGAAACACGTTGCGAGGTGAGTCACAGGTCACCGTTAGGATGTTATCATTATAAGTTTCGTGAATGAAAGCGATCCTCGCAGTAATGTGCACTACTTGAGCAGTAGTGAAAATAAGGCCTGAAAAAAATTCAGGCCTCTACAGGATTTGAACCTATGACCTCTGCAATACCGGTGCAGCGCTCCACCAACTGAGCTAACAAGCCAACTGGGAGCTGGTCATTATGTTAGTTCCAAATAAACCCGTGAAGTGATGAATGAACGGCTTAGAATATATATTTGTTAGCTCAGTTGGTAGAGCGTTGCACCGGTATCGCAGAGGTCATGAGTTCAAATCCTGTACAGGCCTGAATTTTTTTCAGGCTTCATTTTCACTACTGCTCAAGTAGTGTACATTACTGTGAGGATCACTTTCATTCATGTCTTTACCCGCAGTTCAAATATATGACTTTCATATATTCTGGGTTCAAATCCCATACAGGCCTGAATTTTTTTCAGGCCTTATTTTCACTGCTGCTCAAGTAGTGCACATTACTGCAAGGATCACTTTCATTCATGTCTTTATCTGCAGTTCAAATATATGACTTTCGTATATTCTTAGCCGTTCATTATAAGTTTCATAAGGCTGCGCCTGAGAGAGATTCTAAATTAATTTTACACTATAAGGAAAATTTTAATACTCAAACAAATAACCCTGAACCTTTACACCCCTCAGGGTGATCAATTATGACTGGTACCTACAGTTTCTCATTAAAGTAATGCTGCTGAATCAAATATTAAGCACATGGCAAACTTGAAAACTTCTAGATTTTTAACTAATTTCTCAGTCAGTGCCATAGGAAATGTAGAAAGAGCAGTATGGAGAATAAACATACTGATCTTAGGGTGTAAGGGGTTTAGAGGTATTCTAAGACATTATTTCTTTTTCTGTGCATGCTTATATGGCAACCATCTTTGATAATGTTAGAGATAAATTTTCATGTCAAATTTGTCCATCATAATGCTTTTCAAGAGCCTGATCAGCTGTAAGAATCAAATCATTAGTACTGATTGAGAAGTTAGTGTTGATTGTTACACCAGAACTTTAAGCCTTTCTAATGAGCGGCATTCATAAGGTTCATGTGTTATCATGGTGTTGTTGCTGAATATTAACAGGCTGTGTGGAGTACAGTGAAACAGATATTTGAATCCCAAGCAGCTGGTTCTATTCCTGGAACAATCAATCAAACCTATGCCATTCTTTGTGGTCTTGCTGATTTCTTCTACACTTGTGGCAATGAAAGTCTCTTTCACAAAGCAGAGTTTTGGGAAATCATTCAGAAAGGACTGGTGTTAGAGGAACCTCTTTCTAGGAAAAGAGCCATGTATCTGTTGAAGAGAACATTGGACTTGCTAGATAAACAACCATGTGATTTACTGGTGCAGAATGACAAAGGATTGCAGATATTTTGCTGGTCACGCAATAAGAAGGACTCTCGCATGAGAGTATGGCAGGATTATGTTCTTTTAATGGAGACACTGGAGGAAAAGCAGGTATAATAAAAAAATTCACAACAGGTATTCAGTCATCCTTAAGCAAAAATAAAGTGGTGTGTGTAAAACTTTTTTTTTTCCTGTTACCAAATGTGTGTATTCTCTGACTTCAGAAAAGTATTCTCTTTCTTAACTCTCAAGATCTGATTTACAATTCTTCTTTCTAGATGCAAAACCATTCCTTCTAACCCTTTAACTCTGAGAGGCGATCAACATGTAATTTCTCCTTATAATATCTATACATCATCCAGCAAACAGATGATGAGAATAGTCAAACTATCAAGTTGTTCTCTTGATCTAACACCAAATTCTTATAACTTACTCACAAGGAAATGTCTTGCAACCAGATGAGAGAATGAACAATCAGATGTTGGGAGCTATAGGGTTAAATATGTCAAGAGAATTTGATATGACATTTATACCAAAATAACATCTCCATTTGACAAGTTTGTCTATGCTTATCACATGTTTGAACAGTTTTATACCCTGTAACTGTTAAATTCTTTTCTGGGCTTTGTGGAGCATCAATAATGACCATCGTGTGTAGAACCATTATGAACAGGTAGCTAAATAAAAATCAGCATGTCTACAGATGTACAAGACTGATTTGTGATATTATTGGCAAGATAGAAGAATTTGCATCTTAAATTATGATACCCACAAACTTTCTTTCAGGGGCATCTTATCAAACCAGTGCTTCCTCGGATCTCAAGTATCATTTGTGCCACAAAGAGAGACAACAATGGTAAGATACTGATTGCTAAAGAATATGTTAACTTTGTGATAAGTTTTAAGGAACATTTGTACTTTGTCAGTGGGCAAATGTTACACTGTGGTTGATATTTATATATAAATTAGTAATTTGATACAAACAGTTTGGATTGCTTACATTTTGAATATTTCGACAGTCTGCATGAATTGAATTGAAATGATGATCAACCCGGCACTGCTTAAGTTGTGTATCTCATGATTTAGAGGGAGTGCAATTTTATCAGAATAAATAAACAATAGCCTCTATTTGGCACAAAAATATGCACAAATATTTGTCCCTTGGTATAATCTGTTCCAAGATCTGAACAGTTTTCTGAGAGTGAAGTTTAAGGAAAGCTGTGAGCTTCGAGTAACAGATGATGCCCAAGGACAAATATGCTAACATATTTTTGTGCAAAATAGAGGCTATTGTGTTTATTAGCCTTCAAATATTTCACAACACATGTGAAAAAATGTTTATAAACAGCTCTCTCTCATCTTGAATTAAATATTAAACAAACACTTATCATAGTGGACATAAGATTCAAATTGGGAAATATCATTTGGGGGATATCCTTGGATATCCCCAGTTTTAGTCAGGAATGTTTGCTCACATGATGCATTTAGGCTAATTGTGCACAATCAAAAATATTTGATAGATCATAACCACAGATAGCAGAAAAGGTGTGTTCTTTTATTGTGTCAAACCCATAGGCTCATTATAAAAGAGAGGGTGTTTGAAATTGGGAAATGGCCCAGATAGATTTTCACACCCATGAGAACCAGTCTGTATTGCTTAAAAGCATGTTTTCATGTTTTCCACTGTTATTAACCCTTTAACTCCCAGATTAAATTTGTAATTCTCCTCTCTGTCAGCCATGCAATTCTTATAATGTTAGTTCAGAGAATTTAGCATTGGATCAACTAATTATCCCCAAATTGATATTTTTCTTTACTCTCATCACTTATCTGGTTGATATTGTATTGATAATGTAAGGAGAAATTGTATCTTGATCACTCATGGAAGTTAAAAGGTCTAATTTTTGATTGTCTGTTTTTGTTTTTTTGTGTGTGCAGGTGATGTAATGCTGGACATTTCCTGGCTTCTGACACTGTACCAAAGAGCAGCTCAACACGACACCAAGTCCATCTGCCGATGGGCTATTCTCGACCTGCTCAGCATGGACCTGTGTGATTCACCATTTCTAAACACCTGTCACTGGTGGTTCTTATACGGCCCTCTAATGAACATGCTCGCTGAGTATGCAATCTACACCAGAGCAGACGAGGGCCTCAGAGGAGACCCTCCCCCTGTGGGGGCTGCACTTGTCGCCTTCTTCCCAGAGTTTGTAAAGGCCCTGTCAGCAGATAACAGACGTTTATTTTGCTCGGGGCTCTTATCTGCTGTGGTGAAACAAGAGTTTTCACAAGTTCCTTTGGTCTTCATATCCCAGATGTTAGCGAGTCTGCCGTCTTGCCCTGTCTGGGATTCTAATGCATTGGCAAGCATTCGTGACATTTTTCCCCTCTTTAGACCGTTCAGCCCACACCTGACAAGTGCTATTCAGAGCTTTCTCCTCAAGGCAGTTATAAATCTATGTGCCCCCAGGCGTGTGTCGTGGAAAGACATTGGAGATTTTCTTTCTTTGTTCACAAAGGATGATTGTTTATGCCGAGGGAATACCTTGTGGGAGGCAGCAGTTCACTGGGTGTGGGAGATCCGTGACTTGATCGGTCAAGAAAATTTCAGCCAAACCAATTGTAGTCAAGATAAAAAGGGATTGTCAGGCCTGTTCGATCACCTCAGGGAAGGTGTGGAGGTTCTTCTTAACGACGAGAAACTAGAGTTATCAACCAGTGATCCCGAAATGCAGTCTGTTATAAGGTTAATGATAATTGCATGCGATGCTCATCTTAAGTTCTCAGAGAATTCAACCAATCGAAAGCAATCAGTGGATGAAATATTCCAGAATATTGTGGAGGTCCTTCAGCAGGCAAGCCGACATGTTTATGCATCGGAGGGTAGGACTCAAAGAGCAGCTATGATGCTGTCAGGAATCTTAGAGCACATGAATAGCACAGCAGCCATCAAAAACACAGATGGAAAAACAGATGACATCGCTGTGAAGGAAGTCGATGGCAGCAGGGAGATCATTGAAAACGTGTTTGGACGCAGTGGTGCAGACATCTTTGAGCTGTTGTTGAGGAAACTCACCGCCGTGTCCGTGAATTTCTCCCAAGTAGATTGCAACTTCGCGTTTCTTGATCTCGTTGATCAGCTGTTGATGTTCACAAAAGTCTCTGGGAATTCTAGTCAGAGTTTGGAAGTGTGGCACCAATTTGTTGAAACCCTTACACAGCGAAGCCGGAGAGTTGTGTTAGGGAAACAATCAGATAGAGAACAGCTAGCATTGAGTGATTGGCGTGCATTTGTTTTGTCCATGAAATGCTTAGCGTGGTGCTGTGTAGCTTTGAGAACCAAACCTGACCTGTATACCACTCATTTAGCATCCACCTTGTTGCAGACGGTGACAGAGCTTGATCTGAGCTCCGAGTTTCCAACTCCAAAGTTTCTTTACCCGGTCGATGTTCGTAGCGAGTCTTCAACCGAATCAAGTGTATTCCTCAAGAAAGGTTGGGGGAGACTGGTCTCTGACTTTATCGAAGCTCAGTGGCAGTGCGTTCAATTTCTTCTCGAGGAATCCCAGGGATCTTCCGATGGAAGGAACATGGAACTTGGCAGCAAATTGGAGCGCTTTTTGGCGGATCTGCCTGAGGCTGCCTTAGAGGCCCTTTCTTTGGGCTCAGGTCTAGCGGTGCTTCCCGTCATAAGATGCGTGCGCTTGTTGACTCCTCGAATGCTTCTAGCAAACGACTCGCTGTGTTCACAGGCTCTGGAGGCAGTTTGGTGGACTTTTCAGGATCGGCAAAAAGGCGATCAGATCTGGTTTTGGAGAACGTTGCGGGAAGTTTCACAGGTGTTTTTTAACCCCTGTCTCTTGATACTGGCCGAGGACCACCCAGTGACCGCATTCGTGCGAAGGTACTGGGGAGAATTGTCGGCTCTGGGAGAAGGTCGTCCGGGTATTATGAATCATGTGATCGGGCCGTGCTGTGAATTCTGGGCTGGCTCTCCCTGTGATCGTATCCTTGGGAACCTAGTTTATCAAATCAGTGACGAAAATCGCAGTCAAAGCTTAGATGTTCACCTGGATTTTATTACTGAAGCTTGTTTTTTCGGTCCCAGGGAAAAGAAAACGGCGCGAGGTACAAATTACGTGCTGGAATACGTTCGTCGGTTGGGCAGGGAAGGGGTGATTTGTTCCTTCAAGTCGGACGAGTTGCGCGATGACACGCGAGTGCGAGTGAACGCGATTAACGTGTTAATGACTTTAAATCCGATGGACACTCAGGATGCGAAGCTTCTACAACGTCTCGCCGAATCTCTGATCAGTAAGAACGGCGAGCTGTCGGAAGATAAACCCCGTTCCTCTATTAACTCGTACTCACATAGGAGAAAGCACCGAGTGTGGCAAGCTGTTCTCGTGGTGCTCTCTCGCTTTTTTGATGCCGACGTCGTTGATGAGATGTTTGCCAGTCGAGTGTTGGAAGGGATTTTCCGCGCCATTCTTTCCGAGAACCAAATGTCGGTCCGGAACTTTCTTCAATGGGGAGTGGTTCTGATCCTAGGAAAGTAAGTTCGTTAGGAAGTGCTCTAACGCAGGAAATAAGGCACATCTTTTCTCACCAAAAAAAAAATCGTGGTCGTTTCAGGCATGTTCTTCGGTGATCTCCATTCTCAGAGCCAAACCAGCTGTTAATGGAGGCACCCTCCCCTCTCTCCCCAAAGTTTCCGGTGGCCTAAGCTTCAGAGCGCTGAACATACATCGGCGCAAATCAAAAGGCCTTTGCTCAACACGAATCTAGGATCAATTTCATTATGTTATGTCTTTGGAGGAAAAAGTTTAATTTCTACATCAAAAAAACTAATATCAGGGAAACCAATAATTCAAATGCTTTATAGCATGGTAAAAATTCCAGGTAAAAGTTACAGAGGCGGACTAGTAGGCCTATTACAACCGTGTCCCGTGATTCGTACCCGGGAGCTTCAGATCGCGAGTCCAGGGTGTTACCCTGACCGTAGGGTGATCTGCGTTGGGGAGTATCCCACCTATTAGTATTAACTTCACTCTAAGTTGTTTTGTGGTAAAGACACCGGGATCCCTACTGGTAGCTTTGTGGATCAGTCTCGTATGCTCTCTGTATTCTGAGAGGAAAGACTTGGAAGTGTGATTCCCTGATGGCTTACCTTTGAAAAGGAGCACCATGGTCGCCAAGCAAATAAGAACTAACGGTAGAAATAATGTGTCTTGTTTCATCAGGTACCCAAGCCTCGAGCCTTTGTTATGGGCACAACTGAAGTACGATGTTGAGAGAAAAGCTGGTAGTGTGTCGTCACTTCTTGCCGTTGCAGCGCTCGTTGGCGAGTTTTCATTTTCAGATTCCCGCTCCCAGGCGGCTTATTTCCAGCAGGCTTTTCCCACTATACTCCCTTGGGCGTTAACATCACATGTTATGGTATGATATATCTGTGTTATTGTTTCTTAAATCATGTTTGAAAAGTAAAGCGCCGGACATTATCCACCGTCGTTTTGGCTCTAGCGGCGAAGTATTAATAAATTACCATGTTCTTTTCTTCTCGTTGCTAGCCAGCTTTTAGGCCAGCGGTCGATTTTTAGCCCTAAGTCAGAGAAAAATGATGATTTGACAATAACAGCGTCTATCATCTTCGTTTTTACTTAGGTAATATGAACTCTTGGGCGAAAAAGTATTAAGTCCCTCTTCCGATGAAGAGTTTTAAGGTTGTCAGCTGATAGGGCGCAACGGGTAAAGACTTTGGATGAAACTGTCGAGTCGGTTATTGACCAACCTGTTCATTCGCCCAGAAACGTAGCTGTTTCATGGGTTAATGTTATACAGAATTTCGTTGAAACCAAATTAAGGCAAGTTTTGCCCATCGTTCGTTGTTCGTCTTATCTGAAGAATTCGCATACGCGGTCTGCTGTGTTCAGGTTAAGAAGGCAAGGTATGAAATTTGCACTTTGATCAGAACATCATCAATTGCAATTCAAATCGTAAGTTAAGAATAGGAAAGAAAAAAACAGCTGGAAAAATACCAGTGGTTTTCCGTAAAAGGTTTGACGCTGGTTATCCGCCAAGTAGAGGCAGGTGAGTAATCTATTGGTGTTTGTCTCATCATCAATTGCAATTCTGTCAAATCGTAAGTTAAGAATAGGAAAGAAAAAAACAGCTGGAAAAATACCAGTGGTTTTCCGTAAAAGGTTTGACGCTGGTTATCCGCCAAGTAGAGGCAGGTGAGTGATCTATTGGTGTTTGTCTCTCTCAGGTCCAGGCCTATGCCCAGGTGACGTTACAGAAGATGTGGCTTACGTGCCAGCGAGAGAATCTTCATGACGTGACGTCCAACCACGCCATCATTCAGTCTTGTGTGCACTTCTTGGAGACGAATAATGAAAGTGTACGTCAGAAAGTTCGCTTGCTGGGAGACTTTTTCTTCCTTGATTTGCATCCCCACCGAGACTTTTCTATGCAGACTCTGTTCGAGACCCTTCCTCGTTTAACAGAGGTTACTGATGAAGAATGGATTTCTCCCAAAGTGTTCACTGAGGGATGGTTAGGCATGCGCGTTTGGGGTTCTCGTAAGCATGGCCTTGGTGTATTGCCGCTGTACAATCCTGATGATACACATCTGGCTCAGATTTCTCATGGTCCATATTTTAACTACGGTGAAAACGTGGGGGAACAAATTCGTCGACGATTAGCGGGCGAGAGAACGAACAGTAAAAACACTGCGCAAATAAACGATTCAGCTAGGACTTCTGAAGTACAGAGCGGTGATGTCCAGAAAAAAATCGTCCCTTGGAAAGTGATTCCTCCCGACGCAGATATTATATCAGAAATGCAACGGCAGCGATTGGCGAACCTTGAGAAGAGCTCAGCTGGAGGTTTGATAGTGGTTGCTTCACTAATCGACAAGGCTCCAAATCTGGGCGGCCTTTGCCGTACTTGTGAAATATTTGGCGTCCAGACCTTGGTGCTTAGTAACTCTCATGTACTCGAAGACATCCAATTCAAATCTCTAAGCGTTACCGCTGCCAAATGGATGAACATCGACGAGGCTCGGGAGTCAGAGCTCAAGTCCTACCTGGCGCGCATGCGCCATGAAGGCTACACGCTAATCGGCGCTGAGCAAACAGCAAATAGCGTGAACTTAACTCATTACCAGTTCCCACACAAGTCGCTATTGTTGCTGGGCAACGAGAAACAGGGCATACCCGTAGAGCTGATTCAGATGCTTGATGTGTGCGTAGAGATCCCACAGGTTGGCATCATAAGGTCCCTCAACGTGCATGTTAGTGGGGCTCTACTCGTTTGGGAGTACACAAGGCAGAGGGTCTTGGGCGTTGCCTCATGACTTCAAAGGTTCTTAGGTCTTGCCTCATGATCACGAGGCAAAGGGTCTTAGGTCTTGCCTCATGATCACGAGGCAAAGGGTCTTAGGTCTTGCCTCATGATCACGAGGCAAAGGGTCTTAGGTCTTGCCTCATGATCACGAGGCAAAGGGTCTTAGGTCTTGCCTCATGATCACGAGGCAAAGGGTCTTAGGTCTTGCCTCATGATCACGAGGCAAAGGGTCTTAGGTCTTGCCTCATGATCACGAGGCAAAGGGTCTTAGGTCTTGCCTCATGATCACGAGGCAAAGGGTCTTAGGTCTTGCCTCATGATCACGAAGCAAAGGGTCTTAGGTCTTGCCTCATTACTTTAAATGTAGGGCCACATGGCGTCTTAGGTCTTGCCTCATGACTTCAAATGTTGGCGCACAAAAATTAGAACAACCTTTCAAAAAGAAGGACAGAAACCGTGACTAGAACTTCGCTGAGGAAAACTACAATGCGAAATAACCAAATGATAATATTTGGAGAACGCAGAGCGCCATGAGAAATTCCTTTTTCTTTTAGGAATTGAACGGTTAACTAAGACAGCCCTAGCCTCGATAGAAACTACGTTATGAAAATAGATCAGATAGGAACATTGTAGACTAATATAATTACAAGACTCCAGATAGGTTCATTTTTTCAATATATACAGTCAACAGTGCATGAGCTCTAGTACAGTCCAATGCGCCGCTTATATAGTTTCAGTCACTCTTCGCAGAGACTGAAGAGGTTTGGTTTTATTTAATGTTTATGAGATGATTGTTGCGATAAAAAATGGATCGTTGTCATGTTTAAATAAAAAATAACATAATAACAGCCATTATCGTAATTATTATTGACTTTTTTCAAGTTCCTAATCCCTCCATCGGTCAGCCACTCTATTCCAATTACCCCCCCCCCCCTCCCGCGTTAGACCGATACCAAGTCTTGTTCTGACAAGGACACATGACAGACAGCTGATTACTGTTTAAAAAGACTGGTGATTTTGAAATAAAAAGCTTTTTTCCTCCGTTTGGGTTCACTTTGTACAATGTTTGTTCCGGCGTTACCCGTGGATTTCCCGTGCAATTACGACTGGGTAAAACATGTCCTTGCTAAAATGGAAATACTGATAGAACAGACCGAACCACTATGCAATACGTGGCTTTGCGGGAAATGCTAATTAAAGTTTTCTGTTAAGGTAGTAGGTTAATATTTGCCTAAAACGCTTAAATCAACATACCACTGAAACCACGTTCATCAAGGAAGAGACAGGGTTTTTTTTTTTAATTTCTTTTTAGCTGAGTTATTTATATTTCTCAACTGACTTTCAATATCTTTCAATGTTTTTTCAACAAAGGATTTTTTTCCAGATTGTGTCGATTGAGTGACCACAATACAGTTTTCTTTGAATCGATTGTTTTGTAGAAACTCGATATTCTTTATTAACTGGAATAAGTTACTGTCTGAAGTGACATGTAGTTTTCCAGGTCTTAACTCCCAAGGGTGCCTGGTAGCTTGCACGGATCGTACTGCAAGAGTGCTAGAGAAAATGTCGGAAAAAGGCGAATCAAACGGACATATTACGGTCACAGTCACCTCACCCTCAAACGAGGAACAGGTCATCACTGATGAGGAAAACGATGACGAGCTCCAAGTTGAAGTGGAGGCGAAGCGGAAAGGATGGGGAAATAAATTGGAGTACATGCTTGCCACTGTCGGATTTGCTGTTGGTCTTGGAAATGTATGGCGTTTCCCTTACCTGTGCCAAAAGAATGGAGGAGGTTAATAAATCCAGTGACTAACAAAAGACATAGAGTTTTGCCTGGTTTCTTATCTTAGTATTGACTACTGGACGATTTTAACACCCCAGAGACATCGGGTGAGAATTCGAAGGGTTTCCTATTTCACACTTCTGTGTCAAACCCATTTAGCTTACTAAAATTCAAAGGGGTCTTGCGCTTTCAACGAATCTTTCGTAAAATTATATCGAGCAGTACTTTATGTGACAGAAAAGTTTCCCTTATGAAGGGTGGGTAGTTTTAGTAGTGAATTTCATTCCTTTTGACTTTCATAGCGTCGACACCGGAAATAACTTTACTGTATTTTAGTTTGTTCGAGATCGATTCTTAGGGTAAGCAACCTTTATTTAAATGCTTCGAAATTTGTTCTTTTGCCCTTCGTGAGCAATTTCGCTTCATTTTTTCAAAAAAAGAGTTTGGTATAGCTAAGAAAAACTCTCAGTAACAGACCTGGTGTTGAGCGCTATCCTATTCCCACACGCTTGTATTTGTCTGCCGATAGTGGTCTTTAGTTTCCGTCTCTTACGACAATGAACTTAAGATTTTTTCAGAAACAGAACTGGGCGCTTCAGTAAATATTTTTCGCGCATCTTAATCTTGTACAATGGAAAAACTGCTAGGATGGACCAAGTATCGCTTTATTCGTTGAAACCTAAACAAAGTATAGTGATTCAGAAATATCCTATTGTTGAGACAGTCCTTGACGGAGATGAAGTTTCTAACAAGAAAAACCTAGAAATAATTTTGACCTCAAAGACATTTTAGCCAAATTTTTAGTGGACTGAATGTACTATTTTCTCTTTATCAGTTGTGTGTGTGATTTTAGCTTAGTGTACTGGAGAGGTGTCAGATTCGCAGTTGACTTGTCATTTACATAAAAAATAAAACCTCTCCTCTAACATCACCTACATGAACTATCAACAAAAGTATTTCTCAAATATATTCCGAGGGTTTCCTGGAACATGGGTAGTTTGCACGAAATACGTGTGAATCGATCGCTAGGATGGGTCTCCTTTGCAACCGCTCTAGAGCTAGGATGTCATGCAACGTTACTGCCTAAGGAGGCGTTCCAGAGCTAGGATGTCACGCAATGTCACTCCCAAAGGAGGCTTTGCGGAAAATCCCATGGACAGCTTTAACCCTTTATACCCTAACATCAGTATGCATCTTCTCCATACTGTTCTCTATACATTTCCTGAGGTGTTGACATGGAGAATTTGTCTAATAATCATGAGCTTCTTTAGCTGGTGATCATTTCCTTTATTGTCGTGACCTTTATGTGTGATTCGGGGGGGAGAAGTTAGATGCTTGTCACTCTTAGGGAGTCAAATGATTATTAGAATGTTAGTAACGCTTCCCTTCGTAGAATGTGGTTCGTTTCATGGAGACCTTACGGAGATTTAAAGAAACTGGAAAATCTTTTCAGGTTCAATTTACTGTAGCCTTTGCTATACCGGACTGAGCTCTCCGGTTTTTTTCGGAACGTCAATCTCTGGGAACAAAACGAGGTGAAACTTGGAAGCGAGAGGCTAGGAACTTTGTGCTCGCGGCTTTTTCTTTGCCCTCACAGTTTCAGATATGAGAGGCGGTGAACAGCATTTCTTGAAATTTTTTTTCTAGGTGCTTTTCTCATCCCGTACGTCTTCAGTTTGGTTGTAATGGGAATCCCCCTGTTTTTCATGGAGTTGGCGATTGGTCAGAGCCTGCGTCAAGGATCTGTGGGTGTGTGGAATGCCATTCACCCCTTCTTGGGTGGACTGGGGTTCGCATCAGTGGTTATCTGCCTGTTGGTGGGCCTGTACTACAACATGATCATCGCCTGGTGCTTTTACTATTTATTCGCTTCTTTCCAGGACCCTTTGCCTTACGCCAATTGTCCTATGGTGGATAATGTCACTTTCGTGGAGGAGTGTCAATTAGCAGGCCGTACACAGTATTACTGGTACAGGAATGCCTTAGAAATAAGTGCGTCCATCGAAGAGAGTGGAGGACTCCTGTGGCATTTGTGCCTGGTGTTGCTGCTCTCTTGGATTGTTGTATTCTTGTGCATGATGCGTGGTGTGGAATCAGCAGGAAAAGTGAGTACTATGATAAATATTCTTGCATTTAACCATAGTTTACTGGTAGCCTAAATTTTCTTCTCTGTTTCAGTCTTTCGGCATCCTTCTCCATCCTTGTCTCTTCTGGGTTTATTGTCTTGTTTATCTCTTTTGAGTCAATGTATTGTGTTTGTGTTCATGTTTAAGGTAGCTTTTAGCGCCAAAAAAGAAAAAACCGCTACATAGTTCTCTGCGGTAATGAGCCTTCTAACTCATCGAGATCGTTCGTTTTCTTTTGCGGAAGATAAATAATTGCAGTGTGTTTGTATTCCTACTTTCCCAGCTGCAGTGGTCAACCACAGAAAGAGTGAGACACTTGCCACACTAATGCGTTTTTCCTTTAATTTTATAGCGTTTAAGTTTGTGTGAAGGACAAAAACGTTTCAAAGATATGAGTTTGCGAACGAGGTTGGGGCCTAAATGTCCCTTCGCGCTGCTAGAGGTCGGATAAACTTGCTTGACAAAGAAGTTGTGAGTGCTTCGTTGATAAAATGGTGACGGAAGTTTTCGTCCTTTGATAAATGAGAGGACGAATCAGATTCAGTTCACAGCGTTGCAATAGTTGAAAATGGTTTGAGTTTCTTTCTGGTTTGCAGGCAGTCTACTTCACCGCCACATTTCCATACGTCGTACTGATTATCTTCTTTGGTCGTGGGATCAGTTTACCAGGCTCTGTTGATGGCGTCAAACACATGTTTACCCCTCAGGTAGTAAACCCAGTCATGAAACAAATATGAAACATCTAAGATTTTAGTTAAATAGTCTGTTTTATTCCTGTGAGCATGGGAGATAATAATTACCTTCATCAAAATGGCCTAGATTAAGTTATTTCACTAGACATTTCACGTATTTCAGATTAATTTGGATCCCACTTTGTTTTTTCAAACAAAATCAGGCAACAACAACAAAAAAAAAATAATTAGAAATTTGCGTACAATTCAACGCTTGCGAAAAACTCAGTATCCCAAGAGATCTTAATACTGATTTAATCTATTTATAAACCTGTATTGGTTAAACCAAATAAACTCTCGAAAATTTTTTAAGGAGATTGCAAGTTATTATGTGCTTTGTATGCCAGCAAATAACTGGTATAATCAATACCCCGTCTGTCATATTTTTGGTATTCTCCTTGTTTTCTTTTTCCAGTTTGATAAACTTACTGATCCTCAAGTCTGGCTGGAAGCCGCCACACAGATTTTCTACTCGTTAGGAGTTGCTTTCGGTGGACTCATCGCCATGTCCAGTTACAACGATGTCCATAACAATTGCAAACGGGACGCTATTCTGGTGTCCACCATCAACTGTGGCACCTCAATCTTTGCTTCAATTGTCATTTTCTCCATTCTTGGATTCAAGGTAAGATCATAAATAATGCTATCGGCACAAGTATGTTTAAAAAGGTTGTAAATGAATTTGGAATTCGGTCGTCGAATAAAAATTTGTATTCAATTGTCAGAAGCCAAGTGTTTCCGTCACAAAGTGCACTTAAAAACACTCCTTCGCTTTTTATTTGTGGCTTTAAGTCAACAATTCATGTAGAATTACACCAAATGCCATTTCTAGATATGGTCATGTAAACCATAAACGTAACATATCTAACACATGTTACAAGTAAGAATCTTAATTTCCCACCAGAGATAGGATCTCGGGAACATGTGCTTTACCGCTGAGAGCCGGTGAGCTGGGTTACTATTAGGTTCACATTCGACATCCGTGCTGAACGCTTTTAGGGGAAAACGGTTACCACCCTTTTTTTTTTCAAGGCCCATCATTCATATCACGAATGTTTGGATATCTACGGAGGAAATAGCACCAACATTGAAAAGCATTGTAAGGATTTGGAATTTTGGTTGTCTGAGGTAAGTGCGTACACTCAGTGTGAAGATGATACATTTCCTAGTTCACGATGAAAGCTGTAATGAATTGATATCTATGCATTTTATCTTCGAGGATGTTGTCCGTTGCATTCTTGTAGGGAAGGAAGCGACCACGAAAAGTGGGTCGAGCACTTCATGTCATGTTAATTGAATAAACTGTATATTGAACGATGTACAGGCCAAATTTTTTAAGCAACAAATATAGAACAGCAAAGGACCATATTAAGAGTAATCATACCTTGTATGTCTAACATGAGGAGCAACTAACACTGAAATGGATGAGATGCCAAAAACTTTGAAAAGAGAAGCTAAACGCTATGGTTGCTATTTTTTCCTTTCTGTATCCAGTCTGCACAGGGACCTGGGTTAACATTCATCGCCTTCACGGAAGCGATAGTGAAGATGCCCATATCCCCGCTGTGGGCTGTGCTGTTTTTTTGCATGTTACTGACTCTTGGACTCGGCAGTATGTTTGGAACTTTGGAGGGAGCGCTCACACCTTTATATGACCTTTAAATTTTTCCTTGCAGGAAAGAGATCCTCACTGGTAAGTAAATGAAACTATGGTAGGTTTAAAAATTAATATGTGTTAAGGTTAGGAGAGAAGAGCTCATTCCTTGATAATAACCGAAACACGAGACTTTCCGTACTCTGAATCAGGTTGAAATGCTCTTCAGTGTGCTCGTGACGGTGGATTCCGCCATATAAATTTACTTTGCCGGCCTGCTTGACTTCTGCAGTCCGTGAATGTGTTTTTTATTTCTTTCCCTAATTTCACAAGAGTTTTATTTCTCGTTTCTTTTTATTGTTCGATTTTAACAGAGAAATGATGACATCTTGAAGGGTGAGGAAACTGACCGTAGATCTTGGGAGTTTTAGGGTAAAATTTAAGCTCGTGATAAAAGCTTATGATGGCGGATATTCCACGTTATTCATGTTATCTCCAGGTATCCTCTGTGTTGGTAGTTTCCTGGTTGGTTTGTTATTCTGTCAGAGGTCCGGCGAGTACTGGCTGCAGATGTTTGATTCGTTCAGTGGAACCATTCCTGTTCTGTTCATCGGCTTCTTTGAGCTGATTGCTGTTCATTACATCTATGGTGCATCCAAGTAAGTGTCTTAATACTTGATGCTCGGTGCAAGAGAGCAAAGACATGTCCTGCTTCACTCTTCACGCCATGTTTGACTTGGTATTTTATATTCAATGAAGCAAAATAACCCTCGCAAAATTTGTTTCTCCTCATGGTTGAAAAAGAGGAAGGGGGACTTCCGTTGGCAGGACTACTGTTTTAGACTGATAAGTTGAGTTTGTCTTATCACGTTTAGTCCAAAATTTTAGAAATAGGATATTTTGATGTTTTCTCCTCCACTAGCTGCTTAGTTTTAATCCCCATCTTGTTTGAATAAGGCTTTTACTTACTTACTTACTTACTTACTTACCCATCACTTACAGGGTTTCAACACCAAAAGCATGGAGCGACTAAGAGAATCACTTACCTCCCCTCTCTCTCCTCCCACCCTAGGAGCGAGCACAGTGGAAGGACTCTAATCCAGACCTCTCTCGTATTTCAGGACATTAGTCGCTAGGCCACAAGTTCGCCCAATGTTTGCTTTCCTCTGAGACTAATTTTTGTTTTACGTTTTACGTTTCTCCTCAGGTTTGAGGATGATATCGAGTACATGATTGGAAGCCGACCTGGGTGGTATTGGAAGATCACATGGCGCTTTGTTGCCCCATTCCTTGTTTTCAGTATTTTGGTGGCTAGTATAGTAAACATGGGAATCAAACCTATCGTTTATTCAGCCTGGCATCCGGAACTTGTGAGTAAATTCAACTTTTACTTTCTTTGTTCATGCTTATGGGAATGCGGTTTACCCGTAAATACACGAAATAGCTCTGCCTCGAAAAAAGGTGCCCGTGCTTGTTTTGCGAAGATAACAAATTTAAAATGAGAACTGCGACGAAAAACAACAAATTTGAAAAAGGGCCGAGGCGCTCTTCCGAGTTAACACGGTGGTCATATAAACGACTGCTGATTTAAACCATTTTTCTCGTATAAGCAATGACTTCGTTCTGCTTTACTTGGCAGAGTGGAAGATTTTTGAACATTCATTCCTAATAGAGAATTAAATCATCTTTTTGGGGGTGAAAAACTGATGTTAAATAAAAACAATTTCCTATCCTATCGCAGGCAGACGTGGTCCCGACTCAATATCCAAATTGGGGATATGTTGTAATAGTCATTCTGATTCTGTCGTCGTGTTTCTTTATTCCATTCATCTTTATACTGCGGAGGTTTGGTTTCACTAATTACGAGAAAAAAGTGAGGCGCTCTGTGAGGGGAGATGACGTCATACCTCCGGGATGTCTGACACCCCAATTGTCACGTGTCGCACTAAATTTATCAGAAGAACCGCTGGGTGGGACCGACGACTTCGACGAAAAGTATGAATCGTAAAAGAAAATATATCGGGTCCACGGCACTTCCTGACTTTTTCGGTAAGCGTGGTGTATCTCTGGTTGATTTCTGATGCAAGTTTGACAAGTCCAGTATCGGTATGTTTTTGTTTTATAAAGCTTTGAGAATGGATTTTATCTCCAATATGGACGTCTGACTTCGCTGTAATTTGATGTCTGAGTAACAATTTTTAGTGTGTCTTCCATGTGGCTTTCGGCTCTTTGAAATAATCTGGTATAACAAGACCATTGATTTTATTGATTTTATTGATTTTATTGATTTTATTAAGCTTTTTAATTCCTTAACTCCTAGAAGAGATTAACAAGTAACTTCTCCCTATAAAATCTAAACATTATCCAGCAAACAGCAGGTCATAGGAATATTCAAACTTATCAGGTTGAAGTTGTTATCTCGATCTGACACCAAACTCTTGTAAGTTATTTACAAGGAAATGTGAAGCCAGAGGGAGAATTAACTGAATCCGATATTGAGAGTTAAAGGATTAATAGATGTTATCTGATGAATACTTTGTCGGCAGAATTCAGCTTTTTTATTATTAGTGCACAATGTGTCCTCCACATTCGACAACTATCATATGAAATGTATCGTATTTGTGATCTTGATTAAAATTTATTGGGAATGCAGTTGCTCGTTCAGCTTATATCTCTTACATAGAGTTTAAGTCTGCTGTAGATAGCAGATTAAATTAAAGTGAAAATTAATATAAAAATAATAATGGATAAATAAGATATACTCCCGCAACAAAATGTCAAAAAGACAAAACGTGGTATTAATAAGTTCGAGATATATACCCGTCTACATCAATTTTGAAGTCGGTGTTTTATTGATCTTCTCAGAATCTTGATGGTTTTTCCGTTTTTTAATCCACTGGGGTTGTTGGTTTTCGCTGTTTTGACATTTGGTTTTTTAATTTCATGATTGTATAGGGCGGTTTTTGTGATATAATTTCGGTCTGGATATTCAATCGCTCTGGATTGTTTTCAAAGTATAGTTCCCGGCTTCAGAACTCCTACGTCTAATTTTTTTATTGAAAAAACCAGCTTTCTTTTTCTAGTTGGTTGTTTGAGTCTAATACCCGCTGATTATGTGCTACATACAAAATTGCTTCCACCTCCAACCCCCTCTCCCAAAAAAAAATCCTATTTTTAAACACCAAAGAGTTATCTATTGAATAACCATAGGTTACAGATTTAGCAAGAGAACACTGTTTAATCTTGACGGAAGTTAATAACTCTTAAAATTTTCCAGAAGATATTTATTCTCCTAGGAAAATATTTCAGTTCAGTCTACCTACTGTAATACGATGAAAAAATATCGTGTTAGGGGTGCGTATGGTCTCTCCAAACTGTGAGGGTCTCGCAAAATTGTAGTGTCGTATTAAGACCATTTTCCTTCGTCTTTGGGTTTCGATTCTTTCCCAGAGCTGTCATCAAAGCCAACATTTATTAGGGCGATGCTGTCTCGAATAAGTTGGACTTTTAACATGGAAAAAATCACGGCCAGAAACACGCTGATCCTAGGGGGAAAGTACTAATCCACAGAAGTCCAAATGCTGGCTTTTATCAGGAAGGCTACTTCCAACCGCGTCGCTATCTGGCGTAGACCAATCACCGCACAGCCCCTTCTATTGTCAAGGAAATTGCGATTTATCAGTTATGCTGTTAAAGTTTTATGAACATATTTGCAACGGCGTGAATAAACACCAGTTTATCGTTCAGTAATGCCCTCGTTAGAGTTTTAAACCCTCAAGTTTTTTGGCCCTCGAGAGAAATTCTGTTGTTTCGCAAACCTGTTTATTACTGAGAAGATGATCTCACGGATGGCAGGTGAACTTGTTCACGGTAGTTTAGAATAAGTCGGAAAATCTTCAAAAACTCTCTCTTAAATCTTTTGTTCACAACCGCGTAAATAAAAGGGTTGATTGTAGAAGACAAGAAAACCATGATTGTATAGAACAGGTACATCTGACGGGGCAGAATAAGAGCGCCTGTCACCACGTCTGTGGTGTCCATCACTAACACGGGAAGCCAGCATAATGCAAATCCAACGACAACCGCTACTAGAGTTTTGGTGATATTGGCGTCGCGCACGTTGACCCTGGTCGCAGAATCTTCCCCATTTGCCGTCATGACGCGGTTTTGCCCTCGCACTGTCTTAAAAACGCGCCAATAACAGAAAACAATGGTTGATGTTGGCACTCCAATGAACATAACATCGAGACAAACGGTGTAAGCGATGTTTATTTCGAAGGGATAAACGCAAAGAACTTTGCCGGGCTGGAATGCGTAGTCTTCCCTACCAAACACAAGTGTAGAAACTGAAAAAAGGCACGCCAGTAGCCACACGATCACCAAGTAACCTAGCGTTCTTTTCATGGAGAACACGGTTCGATAGTCGTTAGGCTTCACGACGCAGAAATATCTGTTAAGGGCAATGACAGAGAGAGTATTAAGTGAAGCTGTAGCAAACGTTATAACGCAGAATCCCTGGAAAAGGCAAACAGCTCTGTGGTAAGGCCAAACCCCTGCGATAAGCGCTCCTGCAGAAAGTGGCATCACTGAGGTTGCTACCAGTAGATCTGTCAGGGAGAGTGCGACGATTAACACGTCTGTGATGGTAAGACGACGGCGATTTCTATAGGCTACGGCGAAAACCAGAATGTTTCCGATCAAAGCTGTGATGTCCACCAAAATCAGTATCGTGGCTTCCACCGCAACGAAGACATTATCTCTTTGCGCAATGCTTAGCGCCAGGCGGTCTTGGCCGTTCGACATGATGTCCAATCCAACTGAAATTTGTTCTTCTTTAAAGGAGAAATCTGAAAGGAGAAGTTACAGTGTCCTTCTTAAATTTCATTCTTTTGTTTCTTTCCTTTTTGTTTGTCGTATCTTTTAATTAAGGCCTTCCTTCTTTTCCACGTTTTTTTTTAATATTATAATCAGAATGTTTGTAATATCGTATTTCCCTGAGCAGAGGAAAAAATTGCACTTCAGAGATTTCATTTTATAAATCAACTAGAATAAATCTTGAGTGTTATCCCTAAATTGCTTTTCTTATCTTTAACTATCAGGTTAAATTGGAAATTGAGAATTTTAATCTTTTTGTACGTCAGAATTTGTCAGTGTTCCCAAATGGTCTGATTGCAACTTCGCTGACATCGGGAAACAGAAAGAATTGCATGATTAACCGCTACAACAAATTATCGAGTGCCTGCATCCAAAATAAATTAATCCCATTGACTTTCTACTAAGATATTACCAAAACATGTAAATTTCGCTTTCCAGCAGATTTTTCGCGATCACCTATTTACAAGTGTACCCGCGAAGAAAATTATTGCATACTTAATTCAATAACACTCGTTTTCGTCAATAATGTACACCGAAATGACATTGGCTTTATGAGCGGGATTAAAATGTACTAAATAAAAGATGACAGTTGGTTCTTTTCGGTTCTTTCTCACAGCTCTTTGATTTTAAAGCGAATTAATAACCGAGAGCTTTATTTCTTTTGTTTGCGATAGCACGTAAAGAAAAACATTGCTTGTCTACGATTGGATCGAGATATCTGTAAATTTGTAATCAACTGCAACTGAAACATTGTTGAAGTTCCTTTTGCACTTTAAAAAGACAATACTATAAGAGGCAAAAGCCAATAGTTTGCCTTGGTATGATTGATTTTTATCAGGATTATGTCGGTAAAATTCAACGAGGATACGACGAAAATACTCGTAGAAATATGCGAATGGTTATCGATTTTTAAAACAAGAAGAGACAAAAAAAACTGTTAGAGCTCCGAAATCGAGTTTCTATGTTCCGGGAACTTTTAAGATAAGGCGTGCAGGCAAGAATACAGCAAAAAATCCTTATGGATACGTTTCGGTTACGATATTTAACCATTTCATTCAGGGCCTCAAATGACTATCTTCCATCTTTGCAACTATATAAGAGCTTGCTATTTGTCCGAAATGGACAAATAGACTCAGAAAAATAATAGGCTTCTTCTTTAAGAGTCTTTACTTTAAGCGTAGAGAAAAGAAAATTATCAGAATAGTGTAGTAATACTATTGACATAGTAACGTGAGATTATTTTAACTATTATGACTGGCGCGGAATTTACCACGCATGAGTGGTGCTCCCCCGCGGAGTGCTTGCTAGGGAAATGTTTTGCTCTCGTCTGCGCGTTAGTTGCGTTCTGAGAAGCTTATAAAAAGTTAGGACTAGTTTTATGTGGCTTTGCAAATCTGATTGATAGCGGCATGCTCTTTATTAAAGGATACGTCTGGCTAGCCTTTGGCCGCTACATAACAAATTCTGCTTTCCATGCAGCACTGCCGTTAATGAAAGTCGCAATAAAACTCGCAAATTCTACTCGAAGTTCTCTTCAAATTCTGCTCAACAAATGAATAAGTACACCAGACGTGTAAGTTCAAATTATAAATGTACATATATGTACATGTATTCTTTCTTTGATCACAAACTTAGATTCAACCTTTTAAAACGGCGGTAATTTTTAACATTCATAATAAGGTGGTCAACGTTAATAGCTGAGACGCTAAAGCAACGAGCAACTCCGCAAAACAGAGATTGAAAACTATTCGTTTGATTGGTTTTTTAGTCTACGCCGTTAATTTTTAAGGGATTCTACTCAGAACTCTGCTCGAAAGGCAGTTTTCTGCCGGCATGCTGATGATGTCTAGAACTAATTATGCTCACAATTATGCTAACAGAAATTACCCGAGCCTAAGCCTTCGATTTTCTGTCGGTCAGTTGAATGTTAGGCATTCCTAATTTTATCCTTTTTTAGGGGAGAAAAAGAACCCTAATTAAACCTCATCTGGTAAAGTGAATCTAACAATTCTATCGTTGGTAAATGCGGTTGTGACATGTGTTTTAGATACAATTGTTCATTGTTAACAAAGCTAATGTGAAATCTAAATTTAAACTACCTCCTCTCCGATCGCTCAAATTTTCTCTTGAGAGATGTTTTTAGCCTCTAATGAGTTAAATTGACGTCATTTCCTCCGGCTTTTATCGATGAGGAACTTTAAATAAGTCCTGTGGAAGGAAATCTTGCAATATTGTGTTGTTATTGTGTTCCACAGAGGGAATTGCTTTAACATGGACAATAGAATAACGACTTTTTCATTCCTTTCACTCACGTTGTTTTTATGACGTAATTATGCTTTCAGTATTTAGCAAGGCCCATAACTTTCAAAGCTTTCTCTTTGAAGTGGACCAAAACCATTTGAGTAAGGAAACAAAGGAGAATCAGTTTCAATGCAACATCTTCGAAAAGTTTTAGCACGTCTTCGGCACTAAAAACGCATCCTGAGTGTTTAATAACAATTTGAAGTTAAAAAACACAAAAAATACGAAAAATCATTCTAAAAATTTGATACATAGACGTTGAACATCGTCCACTAAGAAAAAAAAATTACTGACTATCCTCTAATCATAGCTTTATTTAGTCAGAACAGTTTCAAATTTTAGAGCAGGCGAAGTGTTTCGTGTTTTTTCGCTCGATTCAGCCCCATTCATAATTAATTAACAGCAGCATTGTAACGTTCTAAGCGATTTTTCCCGGCGGGAAAAATATAAATTTTTTATTTGTTACGTCCTTCTCGCTAGTCCTCTTCCGCAACTTTTATTGATCTCTCCGAAAAAGAATCCATTAGATTTCAGGAATGACGCCATTCGAGCTTTTTCGAACGGCATAGTTACAAACAACATCACGCAATGTTGACCTGTTAACTCTTCCGGCAGAGATACGGAAGAATTTTGAGGGTTTTGAAAATGCGCGTAGAATTTTCGACGCAAAAGTTATCAGAAGGCGTATGAAAATAGGCCGAACTCATAAGTTGGGAACAATGTTTTAAGCGTCATGTTCATATCGTCTCTTCGAAAACGAACGCATTTATAGATCGTAATAAAGCAGAGCTGAATAAAAATCCACATAGTCAGTCAGATAAAAAAAAAAAAAATGAAAAAAAAAATTTGCTCATGGCAGACTTGCAAATCAGTGGTAACGCACGGCAGAATCAGAAAGTGATTCTTTAAACCTAACGGAATTATAAGCCTGAGAAGATAGAATTTCAGGTGGATTTAAAGCAAAATAAGTTTATTCTCATTAAGCCTGCCAATTTAGGAACCAGCCATTTGAGATTGCTTTTAGATGGCTTTCGAAAGGGCCGCTTTTGTACAAAGGTCTTCTCGTGTACAAAGAGATAAAATCAGAATTGTAGAAAACAAAACTTAACAACAAAAGAAAAACAAGAAATCTCAGGCTAATGTATCTGTGCAAGACGCGTTCAATCCCTCATCTGATTTTAAACCGATAACATTTTAAATGTAAATTTCATCTTTCATTTTCCTAGTTACCCAACTGCTCTCACTAAACTCATTACGTAATATAATTTTCCTTCCCCCTGAACTTTACTCGTAAGGTTTACTTAGTCTAAAGAAGAAGAGTTTTTCAGTCACATCTTAATTCATTAACATCCTTATCGTTTTGTCTCCGGTCCTATATGAAAAGTAACTTTTCGGTGTTTCATGACATTTCCTCTTATTGGCTTGTTTTTGGCGGATCCTTGTTTCTTTGTGACACAGCCAGCAAACAGCGCAGTATCAATAATAAAATAACTTACCTGTAAAAGTAAAAATGGTATAATTTTTTCTTCAGCTTTCCTTTAGTCAACAATCGCGGCCAACAGCTCTGCAAGGCAATCAATCTACACACGGAAATAAAAACAATGTTTTGGAGTTGACCGGATCACAAATGTTCAGTAGGATATCGGCCCTAAAGGAAGAAGTCTCATTAAACATGCGGTGCAAGCCCACACTGTGGGTTTTAAGTTGAGAGAAAGTGTTCAAAGGATATGGCTTCGACAGTTACGAAAAACAGAAGTAATCATAATTGGTTAATTTCCGTGTTTAGCTGGCGAAATGCTTTTTAAGGATTCCTCACCTTTTGTGATGAAGTTCTCTTCCAATTCTCAGATTATTTACAGTGAAGCCATCAAAATCGACGAGAAATATAACCAAGCGGTAATTTCCTTGGAAAGCTTTATCTACTGCAGTTCTTTTCAGCTTATATACTCCGAGAGTTTCCGTGACTACGGCAAATTTTGTTCAGATAAATTTTCATTCCTAAAATCTAGTGCGGATTTCGTATAGAATTTTATTTCAATGGCATACTTGAATAATTTATTAACGAGGTATTGCTCACTTATGGTAACTATCCAATGGAGACGCTTACGTTTATGGATGCTTTGTTTATCGAAGGCATAAATACTTTTAGAATTGCCGCTTTTTTCTCTCTACCGCAAAGGCTGTTTTAAAAATAAATTCTTTCAAACATTTTTTCCTTTGTAAAGAGGGTATGTGGAAGAGACTCGAATATTTTGAAGCAAATGCTTTTAAGCAAAATTTATTTCCGATTTAGTTAATTAATCCTCACACATAGGACTGTACATGTTGCATCAGAGAGCTCAGGTTACTTGGTTAATGGTTGAGCGAGTAATTGTCTAGCTAATTAAATTAACAGGCAATCGTTGCCAACACGTAGTCCAGTAGAAAATGGTTTGCAGAATAAAGCTTTTAGATTTAAGTTCTTTGAACCCTGGACCTAACCAAAGAGGAAGTTTTAAAAAAGCTAACCGGAAACCTTTGAAATAAAAGCAACAGGGAAGTCATCTTACGGGATATGTAAATAGCATCGACTTCACCCACGCTCTGAGGTTAGAGAATATATTTTTTCACGTTTGGTTTTAAGAATAATTGGCAGCAATGGCAGATTATGATAGGAAAAATTGGGTTAAGTGAACATGTTGTTGTATTAAGGACGAAAAATAAATTTGCATGAAGAAGATTAATTCTCCAGTCATTGATCTCCGGTTCCCGTTTTCGGCTTTGTAATTTCCTGTGATCTGATCACAAATCTGTTTTTTTGTTAGATTTCTATGTTTTCGTTCCATAAAATTTGAAGGCTTATTACCAGCTGCTTGTGGCGTCAGCAAATCGACAAGTGATTTATCTCTTCAGCTTATTTGTATCTCTTTTAAGTCCAACAGGCAATGCCTCTCAGTAAAGACCGTATTTTCTTGGCTCTGTCTCAGCCTCTTTGAGTCTTCGGGATGGACGCATCCAGTTTCAAGGAATTGTTTTTAGTATTTTACTCTCCGATCGTATCAGTAATTTAGAAAGACAGACAGACTGGTTAAAGACAGACGTAGTGTTAAGTTTAAAATGACTAAGAATGACAAAAGAAAATATTCAAATGGTCCTTTATTACATTTAAAACTTCAAAGGAGCATGCATAACTCAATGTTACAGTTTGATGAGCGGATTTGTAGCACCTAGCTTTTTCGTCAATTATCTTTAAGATACGACATGCTGTCAACTACTTAAAATCAGTATGAACATCGTGTAGCATTTTTGTAGGGGCACAAGGCTGTATCAATATTAAGTTCAAGCTTTCCAAACGCTATATAATCCCTTAATGACACTGCTTTTAGCTATTTCTTTTTCTACACAAAGCAAATTAAGCATTTTCTGGTTACCGTCTGCGCATCTTAAGTAATTTAGCATGAAATTTGTCAATTTCATCATTCCCAATTCGTGTCAATGTTTGTCCTCCTACTTAAACTACCATTGTTTGGTTTGGTTTTTTCCCCCACTTAACTCAGTAGGTGCTTGTCTTACTAATGCAAGCTAAGTTAGCGATTTAGTTTAATTAATGAAATTTTCTTCGTCCCAATTAGAACGAATCCTAATTATATGATAATCAAAATAATATGACACTCTCGATCGTTCTTTTGAGAGACACTTAGCAGACGCTCGAACCCTTTTAAGCCGTTTCATTACATCTTAGCGAGGGATAAGTTACGATTGTCGTATATTTTGGAATAACTTCAATACTCTAAGATACTAAAATTTCGATTTTCCACTTACCTGCTGCAGTACTTTATAGTTCATGTAGTGTTTTCTGGTCTCTCTTGTTCGTGTTCTCTCCTCTTGTTCTGTCAGCTAACCGCATTCACTGAAATTGAGTGAAAGCACTTCTAACGAACTGCTTTATACTCTCAAATGTTTCCCGAGAGTCAATACATCTCAATGCTTGCTGCAATTAACTGATCTCTATCTTTGATAGACAAAAGTTAGACGCGAGGTAAATATAGCATAATTGTCAAAGTTAAGCGAGTTTTGGGTGACAAGATTCTTTGATTTATACATGTCTAGGAAATTTTCCTGACGCGTACAGCAAAGACTTTCTGAAAATGGAAAATGCAAAGATGATCTGGCAAAGTTTTTCCTCAACTCTGGACTTAAAACGCGTTTATGAGGCCTATAAACGTTAACAAAAATATAAAAGGGAGAAGTATTCCTGTATATTAGTTTCGCTCACTAGCAAACTGATAAGTAAAAAAATGACCAACAATATTTCAAATGACCATTTTCAAGTTCTTTATCTGATCAACGTTTATTAAGGCACTATTAATTTTTCTTCTTTATAATCTAAAATCAGCTTTTCTATGTCATCGTTAGTGCATCTTAGGCAATTTAGCTTGACGTTTTCAATTTTTTCAATGTCAATTGTAATTCGAGTTGCTTATCTGATCAATTAACGTACGCATATTAACTCACTATAAGCTTACAAGAGTCTGGGAGAGTCGTTTGAACTGATGCTAGCCAAGATATCATGTCAATGTTTTTTATGACTATTTATGGGATTTTACGAACGTTACAGGTAATGTTTACGCTGATTGACTGAGTAAAGGTAAGGTTACTATTTTTTTTTTTACTATGCACTGTATAATTTTATACGAACAATGGATTTACTTGGAGCATACAAGTCAGTCTTTCTTAGCCATATAAGAAATGCACGGTGTTATCATAGCTCTGTTCATTGCTCTACCACTGTGTATATAATTGCGATATTAGAGAATTCTTTTAGTCTTAAAAGCCAACGCACTTCTAAAGGAGTTTTGAAAATGCTCTAAAGTGTGGCGTGTGGCTGGTTCGAAGTGCGCCATACTTCTTATGAAATTTTGTTGTTATTTCAGTGAACTGAAGGTCAATGATCACGGTCATGTTGCTGATTGAAAGAAAATAGACAAGTTTATTAATTAAGTCTCAGATATTTAAAAGGCTACTTACGGTTATATTCCGCAATTTGCAACTGCCGGCCGCCACTACGATTGACGGCTGGGATCTTGCGAAAGGGATGCCTTAAAATTGTTTGATTACTAACTGCTTAGTTGCTTGGTCGCTCGGTTACTGACGTCTCGAAGATAAAAGAAAATGACTTTGGATATGAAAGCTACACCGCACTTAAAAAGAAACCGATACCAATAGAAAAAAAGAAAAAGAAAAAGATAAGTCAAGAGCCTATAAGAAAGAAAAATCAAAACCTTCATGTCTTTTGAAGTCCCAGCCGTTTCGCATTCGCGGTCAGACAGCATACAGACAGGCTCTAGCCAACTTGTCAGCCAACCCACATGCTAAACGTTTGTGTTACATATCTTTTAGATTGTGCACGGTCGTCGAATATAGGAAGTTGTCCAATATTTGTCACGAATAAAGGAAAATACTGAATTCGGAAATGGGAATTTGCTGAATATTATAATGCTCACTTTTCGTGAAGTTTAAAGGCTGTGTGATCAACTCTCGTTTGGAGGAACACTGTTTGACATTGCATCCATTCCATTGCTTAAGATAGCAATTTCACGTGATATAGGCTGTACGTTTGCGTTAATTTCATTCTTATCATTCGATATTCCATTGGCGTTATTACAAAAAAAAAAACCCAGCAAGTTACCTTTTTATAAGAAACATGCAATCATGCCAACAGAGACATTTAGATCGTCATGGTACTCCGACTTAAACTTCGTCTAGTTTCACAAAATGTCCAAAGGGTAAGCAATCTCGGAATTTTAAAATTTATCATGCTTCTCATGCTCTAACGATATCATTTTATCATTCATAAAGGTGGTGTCATTCTATGGTAGGAGACGCCAAGTGGATGATGGCTAATGCCTTAGGGTTTAGATCCGAAAACCCGTCTGGATGGCTGAAAAAAAAAAAAAAACCGCGGTCACAATACATAAGAGTTATTCTACCTCGAGTCGCTTCACCAAACAAAATCCGCGAGAAGGTCTGTCTCTGTGCAGACGTCGCCAAAAAGTAGCCTATACATGTAATGGTCTTTTTTTACATTATCAATCAGTTGATAAAATCAAATTAACTCTATATATATTACTATATTTTGTTGCTTAGATAAGAACGCGAAGTTAAGTAACCTTGGAGTTCCAAAAAGTCTCCCAGCTGTAACTATTCTTCCCACGCACTATATTAACATCTTAAGTACCGCCCGTGGCATTTTATATAGAGCACTGGACGACGGATCGCGATGTCTGGTTTTAAAACCTTGAACAGCCATTAGACTTGCGCACAAGGTTACAAGCTCTCTCTAGGTTTAATTTCTTCCTTATGTAAACTAAGGCTTGAGCTTGCATGTTAGTCATCTTTTCCATTATTAAAGTGGCAAAACGAAAGTACACGCAGGCGGTAACGAAAGTCGTTCATGCAACTCATCTCCTAAAAGAAAGCGCTGTAGAATACTAATATTTGGTGGGGAGAAATTTGAAAAAGATGGCATCAAATAATCTATAGAAAGAATGGAATGCGTAAAAAGCTAACTAACAGAAAGATAGACCTCAGTGATCTGTGGTTAGTGAATCAACTAAGCAGCTATTAGACTGGTATCAACAGTTACAAGCTCTCTCGGTTTAATTTCTTCCTTATGTAGGCATAGGTTTCATAAAAATTGCGTCACTCATTTGACTCAAGATCTCTTACTTGTGACCCACATGGTCATGGTGCGCTCTCAATTCTTAGTACCCTCTCGATTCAAGGAAGCGCGCTTTGAAAATAAGGGTTTGACTCATTGTTTGTTGACACCTAAAGAAACCAAATCGATTTTATTTAAATGGGAGGTTGGAACTTTCTAGACACCATAAGACGTAATATAAATGCCGTTTATAATAAAGTTTGGATATAACGCGCGCTGTCATTCATTGGCTGAAAGAGCGTGCTCTATGAGAGTATAGAGCATAGAGCTGAGCTAAAGCTGTCACGCCATCTGCCAAATTGTAACATGTTCGACCTTTTCGGGACTTCTTTTTAGCTTTTTTCTGATCATTGAAAGTGAAATTTCGAAACAAGCGAGCCGGTAAGTAGCAACAGAAGAACCAAACAAACGTTTGTAAACATACCAGGCGCCATGATTTACGTTATTAAAACGTGAGCAGATACGAAAATCCTCAAAGGAAAAACAAAATAGACATTCCGGGTTAAAGGTTTACGTCTCGTGTTTCTCACTACACTTCTTTCGTGCTCTAGCCGCTTCCTGCGTGCTTTATAACAGAACAGAGCACAGTCAAGGCTTCTCTATTTGTTAAATCATCGTGGGTAGGTTACTCATGCGTGAATTGGAATCAATTCAAAGTTCCGTTACAACTTGACAAACCAGTTTTCAAAGAGGTTTTTCAAGTTTCGAACCTGTTCGATACTACTGACAACAAGCGCTGTTCTCACTCCAATTCGTTCATTCTTCCGCTCAAACAATGTTTCAAGGAGAACGCGACGAAAATCACGTAGCTTTGCCGTTAACCGAGCTGGACATCGACGACGAGGAGCCAAAAGACAAATTCAACTCTTCCGGAGGTGATGCAAACAATGATGACGACGCTGAGTACAAAACCTGGGGAAACAAGGCTCAGTCTGTGCTGGCAATGTTAGGTTTTTCGGTTGGATTTGGAAATGTTTGGAGATTCCCTTACTTGTGCCAAAAAAATGGAGGCGGTAAGTTTGTCGAAGTCATGCATTGAGTGCATCTAGGAGTAAATCAAAAAGAGATTATTTTATGTATGCAGTTAATAAAACTTGACGTCGCTCTCGCTGTGGCAGAGTATTGTCATTGGTTGCAAGAAATTCAAAAGATTGTTTGAAATTTTGTGATCTCGGCGACTAAAAGTGGCAGTAATACTGCAGCCAGGTCGAAAAGAGTGTCACGTCGAGTTGATGGCTCGCAAAGCGGCATGTTTACGTATTTTAGGAAATACCGCATTTAATTTGCATAGATCGCTTAGAAAGCAAAAGATGAGACTTAAAACTGGAGCAGATCCAGAAGCAAAAAATTAATGCTATAGATCCAATAATCTCACCAGGATCTCTGTGAGACTATGATGATATGTTATAATGGAACGAATTCGTAGGATTTGTAATTGAGGAAACGGAACAAGCATTGTTAACACAGCCTGATGGCGTGCATTTTCGATTTTTACCGTAAAACAATGCAATCTCAGTTTCGCATTAGTGTTTTGCCACCCAGGGTTCCATGGCATCTGATAACACGGTGAAATTAGAGGATTATCAAAGATCGCATCTGCCATCTATCGTCTCATAATACCATTTTGAAATCGATCTTCCGTCCATGCGAAGAATCGCTATTTTTTTTTTTCAATTTTTAAGACTATAGATACCTCTAACAGCGAAAATGCACGCCGGCGGCGGAGAGGGGAAAAGTTTGAGCAGTAGAAGCCTGATGTTTTCTTTGCATCCGCGTTTAAGATTTGTTTTTCACCTGCACTGTGAATTTCAAGTGGATCACGCAAGTTAGACAAAAAAGGAGTTATACCGGTTTCCGACATGAATAATAAACAGGGCAATTACCACACTTAGTTTCACTTATGCGACCAAAAACAACAATTGAAGCAGTTATCCGTGAAGGCGCCACGCACGAGTCTAGGTCATGACTTGGGTTTCTTTCACACGCACCTTATGGTTGACTGATTTAGTGGCGCAATATTTTTTAAAACACTTTTTCCTCACACTGCAATCTTGGTAAGCTGACGTTTTATTAAACTTTTCTGGTACAAAAATGCATTTGCGAAACTAAACTCTTCATTCTAATCGCTTTTATACAGATTTTCTTAATCAGGTAGGGATGCAACGTTTTTATTCCAGAATAATAAGAGAAGAGACTCCACAAATGTTAGTCAAATGAGGTATTTGAAACCTCGTGGCCGACCAGTTTCTCTTTCTCCCTTAAGGGCTTCCCTATCCTCCCACCCCCCCCCCCCCCTACTACCCAGATTTATAACTAGATTTCAGTCTCACAGGGAATACGAGGCTGGTTTCAAAGCGCTTAACTAAACTACTAATATATAGCTCAAACCTGCCGGTTGCATGTAGAATTAAGCGACAAGGAGTATTACTCCCCCCCCCCCCATGGGATGCTAGTCCATCACAAGGTCCCCCTCCCCCAGCATTTTGAGCATTTTTGTACTTTGTGAGGCCTCCCAGACAATTCACCGGTACCCATTAATACTCCTGGGTGTAGAGAAGCACGATGAGAGAAAGTGTCTCGCCCAAGAACACAAGACATTGACCTGGCCTGGTCTCGAACCCAGACCTCAAAACCTGGAGTCCAGTGCACTGACTATTAGGCCACCTCACCAAATCGCAAAAATAGAGCAACCTTTACATCGTCTCGGATTAAATACAATGTCGGACTCCAGTCCCACTACTGTAACGTGGTTCCTCCAATCACAGCGGAACGAGAAAGAAAACCATATCAAACAAAAATGTTTTTCTTCCTCTTCTTCAGGTGCATTTCTCATTCCATATTTTATCAGTGTGATCCTGCTTGGCATACCCCTTCTGTTTCTGGAGCTCGCCATCGGCCAAAGCCTCCGCCAGGGTCCCATCGGTGTGTGGAAAGCTATTCACCCCTACTTGAGTGGTGTGGGGCTTGCTTCAGCGGTCGTGTGCGTTCTGATCTCCATGTATTATAACGTGATAATCGGGTGGTGTTTTTATTATTTGTTCGCGTCGTTTCAAGACCCTCTGCCTTATTCTTTTTGTCCCGCTGGCCCGAATTGCACCGTAAACGAAGAGTGTAAACTGGCTGGGCGGACGCAGTACTACTGGTATACTAAGACACTCGGGGCAACAACTTCCATTGAGGATATGGGTGATTTTCAGTGGCATCTGTGTCTTGTGCTTAGTTTAGCATGGATTGTTCTGCTGATCATTATCAATCGAGGAGTCCAGTCAGCTGGAAAGGTAGAGCCTTGTAATTCCTTAAATAAAGTCACCTCATTCGCTCATAACAACTTTTTAGTAATTAGTTTAGGCTCTTCCCAAAGTTTAGGCATTTATTTTGATTATTAAACGCTTTTATTTATTAATAGGCGGTTTATGTCACTGCTACACTTCCATATATTGTTCTGACCATATTCCTTGTAAGAGCTGTCACATTGGAGGGATCGGTAGACGGAATCAAACACATGTTCAAACCTCAGGTAATCAGAAGATTATATTACTGAATTCTTTCTTGGACTTATGTGTTTAGAGGTTTCTTCCTGACTGATGTTTAAGTCAAATCATTGTTGCAATTAAATGGAAAGATAACTATGAGCTCATGTTTTTCTTAGGTAAAAGGAAAGATCATGATTATAGTGCTAGACGAACAGGCTAGAAACGACGAAAACAAACCAGTGTTTTGAAGGACTATGAATCCGATTGTCAGATCTTGAATCAGCTTAAAGCGTTAAAAAGGGTACTTCTTAAATTGATAGTGTAAACAAAAACGGGCTGGAGAATACAGCAACAAGATACAAATATGGTTTAGAATGTCTCATATCAAGACGGATTGCAAATGACGTGCTTGAAAATTAGAGTTTGATTTTACTCGTAAAAAAGCTTCGATTTACCTCCTCATATCATTCACCCTCATTAAGGGTTAAAATGTGGGCAAAGTTTAGAGCAAAAAATCGCTAATATTAACGTTTCTTTCAGTTTTCCAAGCTAACCAGTCCTCTGGTTTGGTTAGAAGCCGTTACTCAAGTATTCTTTTCCATCGGTGTTGGTTTTGGTACTTTCATTGCGATGGCAAGTTACAACACAAAGCATAACAACTGCAAAAGAGACGCCATCTTTATATCGTTAGCTGACAGTTTCACGGCTATCTTTGCAGCTCTGGTGGTGTTCTCTGTCCTTGGTTTTAAGGTGAGTAGTTACGGAAGTACAATATAAGTGCAGAATAAATGACGAAAAAACAGCACTTATTAAGAGGTAGAGATTGTAATGCATGAAAGTTAATTTTTGTGATTCAATTTGTTTGTGGTGATTAAGCGAAGATATGATTAAGACATTTTTATGTTGCTTCTATAAAATGAGAAATACCATCGTGCTAAGAGGACACTGATAATGGCGTTAGATCTTATTTAAAAAAAAACGTGAAAAAGTAAACAATCACGTGAGCAGATCATAAATAGCTGTTTTAAATCCATTGGACCTCGACAGTTTGCCACAATCATTTTAATCAAGGTATCGCAATTCAAGTAGATTACAACTTTGGGATGTGAGTTTGCTAATTCACAGAATGACAATATCACCACCATCATCGTCATTCAAGAGCTGAATACATTACATCTCTTTCTGGTCAGTTCTTGAGAGCGACTTTAATATGTTGTATACACTCAAACAACTATGAAATGAGTATCAGCAGAAATCACTCCCTCATAGATTACTACTCAGAATAATTGACTAATTGACCATTGGAAAGATGAGAATTTTACCACAACTTATTGAGTAACAGTGATCTTGAGAATCACATCTCAGTTCAGGTGCACTCAATTGCCCTATGATAAGTCATCTTGCCCTCTCTGTCTCATAATAACAAAGATTACTTGGAATACCTTCTGATATTTTAAAGGGTATCATGTTTGATTACATTGATAGAGCCTATTTTAAGGCTTAACTAAAATTCAATTACCCATCGAATATGACTTGACTTTCATCTTTCTTACGTTTAAAGGCACATGATTCCTACACTCAGTGTTTAGCATTTTATGGTGAAGTCAATAATACTAAACTGCCCGCTGGAGTGACGCTTAAAAAGCAATGTCATAATCTGGAGCACTGGCTATCTAAGGTAAATCATGGCACATAGTTCATCAAAATTCATGTATTACTCACGCAGACTGACAATCTTACAGACAAATATAGAACATGCACCTGTGGACGGGTTAAAACATTTGCGCACTGTAAATTGCAGAAACCGCAAAAGGATAAAGATGGATAAACTAACAGACAGACCGGCAGGCAAACGGACAAATAAACCTACTGACGAACGAATGACTGTAGAGAGAGAGAGAGAGAGAGAGAGGGGGGGGGGAGGGGAGGGAAAGAGAGAGAGGGGGAGAGAGAGGGGGAGAGAGACAGAAAGTCAAAAGAATTGGAATTGTATCAAAAGAATCGCGCCTGTGGTTTTTCCATAATACAAGAAAACTCCATGTTTTCTCTTTTCACTTGAATATATTAATATAATCGAAAGAAATTCTGTTAAATGATCATGATCAATAGCAAAACGACTATCGCATCTTTTTTCTTCAGAAATTTCAAGGTCCTGGCCTCACTTTCATTGCCTTTACTGAAGCAATCCTTTTAATGCCGGCTTCACCACTATGGTCTGTTCTGTTCTTCGCCATGTTTCTGTCTCTCGGTCTTGGTAGCATGTTCGGTATACTGGAGGGTGTACTCAACCCGTTACACAAACAGAAGATAGTGCCCTTGCGCAAGGAAATAATGACAGGTCAGTTTCTGTTGAGTTGAATGAATTCTAGTTCCTTCTTGGTTTGCCGTCAATTTGTTTTTTATTTTTTCTATCTTGTCTCAATAGCATTTTGCAGTTTCCTTTATTATGAAGGCAAATTTCTTGGGCGTAAAAAATGTTATATCACGAGTTAGTTTCTTAAATGTGACACCGCTGGGTTCTGTGGGAAAATCGCACGTTAGCTGCGACGAAACCTCCTTGCAAGATATCGAATCACAATTGGAAATTACCTTGTTTACTTCTGCGTCATGCACTCGGCTTCGGTCACATTTTTAATTTTCTTTGATTTAACAGTCTTGATTTGACGTAAAAGTACCTGGTTATCTGTGTAGTAAGTGTAGTGGTGCGAACAAAGAATCCCCAAAAGTAAGGCAGCTGATTGAAAGACGAGGATGAAAGGGTAACAAGGGACTTTACTTCATGATCCCCCTCCAGCCTTTCTACTCTCTCCTTCGCTAACAAGTCAGATACTAAGCTAGCATATTGTTTAATCCTTCCCAGGTCTTACGTGCCTCTTTTGTCTCATCGTTGGACTGCTGTTCTGCCAGACCTCTGGGGAGTACTGGTTGCAGCTATTTGACAGCTTTACAGGAACACTACCACTTCTCTTCATCTGCTTCTTCGAACTTATCGGAGTAGCATGGGTGTATGGAACCAAGAGGTGAGGACTGGAGCTAGATCGACTGATAAGATATAAACCATAAGCTCGAGATCATCACGAGTGGGCGTGTCTTCATATAAGGAAGCTCTGTTTGTTTGTTTGTTGGTGTATTTTTTGTGATTTCACGTTGTAACATCACCGCATTAATCAGGTAACACATGATGCGATTGAAGAGAAAATCTTGTCACTTTCAGAAAACTTTTCGTGTGTTATCTTGATGCAACGTAAAGAAACTCAAAGCGACCTTTGATAGGAAGTACGAGACACCTATTGGAAAGTTTACCATGAGTGACTAGCATTTCATTTCTCCTTACAGTATCACCGCTCTGCTTATTTTAAGGTCACGAGAATAAATGAAATGATCGCCAAATACAGACCCTCTGGACTGTTAAACAAATTCTCCTTATCGGTACCTTAAAAAATGTACAGAGAATAGTTGAGAGAATATGCTTACTGATGTTGAGGTGTGGTTGAGAGTTCTTTGACATGGGTGCCTTGTTCTCAGAAACGGATAGAGCTAAGAGAATCTACCACCGGTCTCTGTTCGTGATGTCACCGTCACCATATTCCCATCAATGGCGTAGCTCCACTTTCTACATATAAATCCACACACAACCCACAATTCCTCTAATCGCTCTGACGAAGGGCTAACGCTCGAAACGTCAGCTTTTTTACCCTTTACGGTGGCTAATTTACGTTTTCAACCCAGTTGTTAACACTAAATTATCTGTTCGTGATGTCTTTGGCAATGAAGAATTTTCTTAGAAGCATATCTTGATTCTTCCAGATTTTCTGACGATTTAACTTACATGCTCCTCGAGAGACCCGGATGGTTCTGGACGATAATGTGGAGATTTGTGTCTCCTGTGATAGTCCTGGCGATCTTTGTTAGCAGTATTGTTAACTTGGCAATGAAACCACCTGCGTACTCTGTCTGGAGACCAAATAAGGTGACTGAATGATTTTACCATTGTTCTTTAATTGTGCGTTGTTACCGGTGGGTAAGGGATCAGGGGTCAGGGGTCAGGGGTCAGGAGTAGAAGAAATGGGGGTAATTGTGCTGAATTTGTGGGGTGCTAAGGATATTTAATAAAGTTTTCCTTGGGAATGTTGCGCTGTGAAGTTTCCGCTAAAATCACGTTAATGGTCGGCCATTTGTTTGCTGTTTGCAGCGATTAGTTTTAGACAAATGCTAAAGTTCAAAGAGTTTCAGCATTTGAAGAACTCAATGCACTATCTGTGTGGCGGTTTCAGTTGGCTGTGCTAAGTGTCCCTTTCCAAACGTCTACAAAAGAAAGAGCCTCTCATATCTGTCAGGTCCGTCAATTATTGAAAATGGAAAGGGCAAATTACTTTGAATCGGAACTTCGCTGTATTTATTGGATAAATTTTTAACAGTTGTTGTTGTTGTTGTTGTTTTTTTAGTCAAAATGTATATTTGTGTGTTTGATGTTGTAGGCCGAGGTGGAGAGCGTTCCATACCCATCCTGGTCTTATCCTATTATTACTTTCCTCATCTGCGCATCCTGTCTTTGTATACCAGCGGTCTTTCTTGTAAACTTATGCCAACGGTTTATCGCGAAGAGGAGAGGATATACGCCATGATCACTTGACTGTTTGTTAGGGTTTGTACGCCATGATCACTTGACTGTTTGTTATGGTTTGTACGCCATGATCACTTGACTGTTTGTTATGGTTTGACTAACATACTTGGAGATGATCGAGCATTTACAACACATTTCAATGGCAAATGTTAGTAAAGTAGTAGGAAGATTGCGGAACCAGTGGAAACTGAACCGTTCATTGATTTGAATTCAAGGCTTTTACTTAGTATTGCAGTGCGCATCCATACTGCGGATAATTTCACACGTGATTAGCGTGTAAAATAAAATATGGCCGCTATCTTTATTTCCTCGTAAACGAAAACAAACAGTCATCAATCCATTTTCCAATGGAGTAATAATGCTCTACCTTTAAACTTGAAGGCGATTTTCATATCAATACAGGATAACAAATAACCTTCAGGAACATCAACTTGGCGAATATTCTTAGATATATTCATGAAAAGATCACAAGGGTATTTACTGTCAAGATGCTGTTGCTCATAATGGAGAAATCTCCAGAAATTAATTCATTCCTATCTCTACCATTACAAAGTTAATTTGACGCTAACAGCGTGTACGAGATTCCGTAGACTTCTGGCTCGAAATTGTCGCAAAGTGAAGCCAAGGAAAAGTCTAACTAGATGGAAAAATTTATATCATGGTACAGTTTACATTACAACATTTCTACGAACATACAACGTCCGCTACAAGGATGGAAATGAGTCTAAAACGCACTTTTTTCCTCCTTACCCTGTTACAAAGCATTTTTCAAATGACAACTTCCATTTTACTATTTTTTTTTAATAGAAAGTGGTAGTCGAGAAGCCTGTTAGTTTTAATTTGACATCTGAAAGCATTTTTTTTAGTACCATTTGTCTGAGGCTGTACAGGTAGTAACATTTGTATTTGTTTTTTTTTTTTAACCATTTGTATTATAGTTATCATGCTAGGTCGATCAAATCCTATTTAGTCTGTATAATTGTAATAAATAATAAGCTCACGAGTAGTTTAAATTCTGTTATAACCAAGTGCCAAACCTTGTTGACTGGTGAACTCTAACTCTAAGCCCTACGAGAAAAACATGCATAAAGTTTAGTCGAAGAGAATCATATCTGTGACTCAATGAGGCGCCTTATATTTACATAAACTGACACTTTTGAAAACTTTTTGAAAGAAAACTTGTCTAGAAAGTTAAACACATATTGTCTTGACGCTTCCACAAAAATCTGAACTCTCTTCATGGCGGTACATTCTGTAAGTTCGTTTGCACCGGTTTTGTCATGTTATTTCATATCAAGTCTTGAAAAATATAAATTAAATTAAAATAACCCTTACCCTATCCCTAAACTTCCTCGTTTCGTTAAAATTCTGAAAGATCTCTTGAGACGGGTCAAATGTGCCGAGCTGTCAGTCATCAACAAACATCCGTGCTGATGAAATATTTACAAATGAGTATGTATCTATTGTATGATCGTGAACGAACTTTTACATGTTCCTTGCTAACGTTTTAAATTAATAATACCCACTCGTATTTCACAATCGCAGATACTAAACGGTTTTTTCTACATAGACCATACTAAAGTCGCGTTTAGCGCGCTTCTATGTTCACTAAGAAATAAAATATTCAAACCGGTCAAACTCGTTTATTGTGTTTTGAGAAAACTGGTTTTTATTTATCCTTATTCGTGATTTGTTATTGACCCTCACTTTATGAGCAGACGAATAGTGTCTTTGAGCCTTGGCGCGTATTCAAAGCACTGCGATCGCAATGCCAAGACAAGATCGAAAAGCCGACGGTCTGATAACGTTGAATCTAACAGCCAGCCCCGAGAATGGGTACGATGAAGCGGAGGAAGGCAAGCTTGATTTCGAGACCGACACCATAAGCGAGGAGGTAGATATAGTAAAACGGCAGACTTGGAGCAACAAAGCTGAATACATTCTCGCTACTATCGGGTTCGCGGTTGGATTTGGAAATTTATGGAGATTTCCGTATTTGTGTCAGAAAAATGGAGGAGGTAGGGAGAGATCTAATGGGTTTAAAATTGAGCCATGGTATCACGTCTGCGGTCATGAAACTCTTAATTTATTATGTAAATTGCGGTGAAAGAGAGAAAATCGTCACTCTCTGATAGTTCCCTATCGATAGCTCAATAATTTATGCTTGGAATAACACGCAAAACTTTGTAATATTTGGTTTCACTTCCTTATCATTTCTGTTTTGTGTTCTTGGGCCGTATTTCACTTTTTCTGATGGATTAAATAATTTCCTTGTAAGAGAGCACATGTGAAAGAACAATAAACTCGAGAGCACCTGACACCCTGTTGAGATAAGGAATCGCATTAAAAAAAGACAGCCTCGTTAAAATAAAATCAGCGCATTTTCAGAGCTGTTATAGCCTTAGATAGCACGTAATGTTTTTTTTTCTCAAGTTTAGAAGTGTACGTAACCCTCTATGGCTCGACTTTTTTCCTGTTGGTCATCTCTTGAAAATGGATTGATTGGGAATTAGCGAACTGTTAGTAAAGAATAAATTATTCCGAGCCCTGTTTCCGTAGATAATGTTATCCAAACCGATATATTGTTTCCCTGAAAATATCTGGTGGACTCGCAAAAACGCCAGGTCGGAAATGAGGTCGAATAACCGCAGACAAATAGAGTAATTTTAGCGCAAGAATACATAACAAAGCTCGCGCGCCTATCAACATTTAATCACATGCACATATCGAGGAGTCTGATCTTTTTAATTCGATTTACTCTCTTGCTCTTCGAAAAACAAAGAGATACCGATGAAAATTCGCACTCCCTTTGAAGCAGTGTAATCAAAATAAAGCAAGCGGTATCGCAGATTATTCTAGCGAAATTGTGGTGACCATTCAATGAACCTTTATACGGCTGGATCGTTGAATGCAAATTTCACGCTGGTGAAAAGGTATCTCCTGATAACAATAGGTCAACAGGACATTTAAGCAACAGGTTAAATCTGAAACAACAAACACCATACTAAGAAAACAGTTTGCCTTCTTGTCAATATGTTACTCCACTGATATTTTGCTCTATAGCCTTAACATTTTGTTTTAAAAGAATTCCTGTGCTTGCAAGGTATAAAAATGTACGCTACTAGATGGGGCTATAACCGTTAGCTGTAAAACGGTAAAACAATCAGCTGTTAGGCGTAAAAGTGATGAAATTTAATCATAAAAATTGTCCCTATTTTTAGGTGTGTCATTTTGAAAGTGTCAAAATCTTAGACTGTTCTGCGATCGCGTTCACTCAAGTTAACATTGCTTCGAGCGAAACTCGAAAGCCACCGCTTTTGGCCTACGTGCATTTTTCCTCAGAGCCTTTCTTTTTCCTTCTGAACAGTTTCATGCACTGTAAATAAATGTAAATATGCACTGATGTCTTTCCTAATCATAGTTATTTTTCATTCCTTCCATAAAAGGTGCGTTTCTTATTCCATACTTTATCAGCCTGATCCTTCTCGGCATTCCTCTCTTCTTCCTGGAACTTGCCATCGGCCAAAGCCTCCGTCAGGGTCCCATCGGTGTGTGGAAAGCTATTCACCCCTACCTGGGCGGTGTGGGGCTTGCTTCAGTAGTCGTATGCCTTCTGATCTCCATGTACTACAACATGATCATTGCCTGGTGTTTTTATTATCTATTTGTGTCGTTTCAAGCCCCCCTCCCCTACTCTACTTGCCCCAGCGGCGTGAACTGCACAGTAAATGAGGAGTGCAAACTGGCCGGTCGAACACAATATTTCTGGTACACTAAAGCCCTCGGTGCGACAACCTCCATCGAGGATATGGGTGATTTTCAGTGGCATCTGTGCCTTGTGCTATTATTGGCATGGATTGTTCTGTTTTTGTTTGTTAGCCGTGGTGTCCAGTCTGCTGGAAAGGTAAAACATTTATAGGCCTTGCCAGTTAAATTGGCTCTCTCAGAAGAGAAGCAAAGGTGGAAACCTCTCAGAGTTATCTAATTTCCCATTTTTTTTAACAGGCGTTGTATGTCACTGCCACCTTACCATATATCGTGCTGGCCATCTTCTTTGGAAGAGCTGTTACTCTGAAGGGATCATTAGATGGAATCATACACATGTTCAAACCTCAGGTAACTAACCGGAAAAGCGTTTATTTTCATAGTGAAACCATCGCCAACGGACACACACGACAGGCAGACTCTTCCACTTGGAGCATTTTTCACGAGCTAAAACTGATCGGCCACGTAGTCCAATTACATTCGATGTAGTGGATACAATTAAGAAATAGCTTTTATCTAGTAGAACCACTCCGATTGATTTTTAAATCCTCTCAGTGAATAATTACGCCGATCTGGCCGATCAGTATGGACTGCGTAAACTCCATTTATACTGTAAAGAACTCGGCCCGATGCCCAATTATAAATGCTGTTCAGAAAATGAGCCCGAGTCTCGAGGATATCGAATACCGAACTCGCGTAAATGGGAGAAATCAAGCCTAACAAAGAACTGATTATTATCTGCATAATGAGGCATCAACTATCTAGAGTAGCCTACGTCGCTGGTTATTTTGTTCACGCCAAAGCAATGAGCGGTAAGGCTGCAAAAGGCCTATTAGGATGGAAGACAGTTTTAAGTAAAAACCGTAAGGCGCCCACAAAAACCACAAAAGTAGTAGAAATATGTAATTGGTAAATGTACTTAAAAAAAACCGCGCATATTGTGAACTCTCGAAGAAAATATGAGATGATTTTTTCCGACCTTTAACTTCCCTTTATCTTAATGTTCAGTTCTCTAGATTGCTGTCCCCTTTAGTATGGCTCGAGGCTGCAACTCAAGTGTTTTTTTCTGCGGGTGTCGGTTTTGGGACCCTCATCGCGATGGCGAGTTACAACCCAAAACACAACAACTGTCGGCGAGACGCCATTTTTATATCTTTGACTGATAGTTTCACGTCAGTCTTTGCGGCCGTTGTAGTTTTCTCCGTCCTCGGCTTCAAGGTGAGGTTTAGCCTGGGGGAGTAGATTTCTACCACCCAAGTGAGCAAAAGACCGAGATGCGTTGGGGTGTTGTACTAATTAATAAGAGATGGGTGTTAACTCAACTACCAGGTTAAGATTGAGATACTACCTTGCTGCTATTGTTGTTGTTATCACTACAAGATTTTAATTAAATTAAGTTTTTTTAACGTAACGATAATACAAAAGAAACACTCATCGTCTAGCTTTTTACGCGTTTTTTTGAGAGCGACATTACCAGAAAGTTTTTATCATCGGACTTAATTGAAACCCCTAATGATTAAAGAAAGAAAAAAAGAACTGCAAACCTGCCAATTTTTTAGCATCTTGTTAACCCTTTACTGCACCATGCTCTCGTTTTTATTCGTCAAGGAAAAGAAGCAAGCTAGTTTCTAAGACACTGGTCATTTCTCTAGGAGGACGCCAGTCGTAAAGCGAGGAAAATATCTTTAAAATGTTTTTTTTTTAGCACTCTAGAAGTCTTTTGACTTTATTCCGCAGGCACATGGATCATACGACGAATGTTTGAGTCTATACGGTGGTGCAAATAACACCAACCTTCCGCACGGAGTAACAATTCAGCAAAAATGCCATAACCTAACATATTGGCTTTCTGAGGTAAAGACGCTAAATAGTAGCCATAAAATTATATGTACAAGTTCGACAAGTAAATTTTTTTCCGATACCTTCTAAGATAAATAGAAATCACGTTAAAGGACAACACTTGAGATCAAGAGTCTCTTGCTTCAAGCTTCTACGACTGAATTAATCAGGATACTTCTGAAATATCATTCTCTGCAAAAACCATTTTTTAATGAATTTCCTTATCAGTCGTTCCAAGGTCCTGGCCTGACGTTCATAGCTTTCACTGAAGCCATCCTGAAGCTTCCGTTATCCCCACTATGGTCTGTTCTGTTCTTTTCCATGTTGCTGTCTCTTGGCCTCGGCAGTATGTTCGGTATACTGGAGGGTGTGCTTAATTCACTGCACGACCAGAAGTTGATTCCGCTGCGAAAGGAATTACTGACAGGTAAGATAATTTCATTTACTTTTTAGCTACGTAAAATTTCAGAATTTCTTTATTGTAGATTATCTTTTTTTATCACATAAACTGCGGTGTTATACAAGGATTTCCGGCCCCTGAGAAAAGCCGTAACAACACACGTGAAAAAATATCGTATTTTTTTCACGTGTGTTGATATAGCCAATCAGCTGCTTATACGTCAATCGCCTTTGGCGCCACTCGGTCAGGTTCAGTGATGAATGAACGGCAAATCCCTTACGATTCAAAGCTTCCTCAAATTATGGCGGCTAAAACACTAAAAAATCCGTATTGCTGACAGACAGTGAGGTTCAAACTTTTTTAGAAGAGGGAGGAAACCAATATACTAAAAGAAAAACCAAAAGTTACGTATTCAGTGGCTTTAGTGTAAGCATTTCTCTCGGCTCAGAATGAAATCGACGACTGGAAGATTTTTCACTGGCCGATTTTGGCCGTTTACCTGAAAGACTTCTTCTGTCGGTAAGGGCAAAGTCAATAAATGAGAATTTTGTAAATTGAAAATTACGATCATTGTTGTTTTTGTAATCATGATTAAACGCATTTTTCCATCTTATAAAGAGTTAGCGCTAACGCACTTTACGATTGTTATTCGAGGATTGTCGATTCATTTATTTTCATTCATTAATGAAGTCGGCTTTTCTTTCCAGTAAAGTGCTATTGTGTTTATATGATAAACAAAATAATACATGGTTGCTTGTAGATATGGAATTTCTCTTCTCGTGCTCAACTCGACATCTCACTCGTGAGCTATCGAGTTAAACACTCGAAGAGAAATTCCATATCTACCCGCGCCCATGTATTATTCTCTATATACGACACCCACGGCCAGCAAAGCGTGAACACTGATTTGATGCTTACCGGTCTATAATACACCGACTGTTTAAAAGAAACTTTAAGACAAGGGAACAACACTCAAATCCAAAAACTAAAGAAAAGCTCTGATAAACAATGTTGCTTTTGTCCATGATCTCTCGCTGAATGGTTAAGTAAGTGATATGTAAGGGAAAATAAAGGAAGGAAAACAGGAATAATATTCACACTCCAGATGATAAAATATCTTACAAAATATCTCATTTCGTCTTCAGGTCTGACGTGTTTTGTGTGTCTGGTCGTTGGACTGCTGTTCTGTCAGACCTCTGGGGAGTACTGGCTGCAGATGTTTGACAGCTTTACAGGAACACTTCCGCTTCTGTTCATCTGCTTCTTTGAACTTGTTGGTGTTTCATGGATCTACGGCGCCAACAGGTAATGGATGAAAGATCGTGCCTTAATTTTAATGAACGATCGGCCTAGTATATCATCGAGAGTTTGAAACTGCTTACTATTTGATCGGGGTGGGAGTGGAAAAAGGGTTCTTTTGACTGTCAGTCCTTCTGTCCGCATGGTGGTGTGGCCATCTCCGTTAACCCAATCAAAAAAACAACCAACCAAACAAGTAAAGGTAAAAAAAGAGTTCAAAGGAAGTAAATTTGAGTGTGAAACTATGAGTGGTGTTCATGAAGGAAATTGTTTCTCACCCGTGCCGAGATTATCCGCGGCAGATCGTCTGTATCTGAGCGCAAGTGATCATGATTAGCGCAGATTTAGAAGGATTAAAGGTCATTTTTTATTCTAAGACACACCTTTACCTGTGGTGTCAATTTATATAGAACAATTGTCTCCTGCACCAACATTATTTCACTTCACATTACGAACGACCGGTAACACAGCGCTTTCTTTCGTACTTTGATACACAGGTTTTACGACGACATCGAGTATATGCTGCGCATGCGACCTGGCTTGTACTGGAAAATAACCTGGAGATTTGTGTCCCCTTTGATAGTATTTGTCATCTTTGTGTGGAGTGTGTTGAACCTTGGACTGAAACCGATTACATATTCGGTGTGGAACAGCAAGGAGGTACGAACAACACCTTTCGCATTTATATACAAAACGGAAGTTGGGGGTGTTAGACAGAGCATTTCAATAACCAGTCATGTCATAAACAAGCAGGGGACTAGAAACGAAGTCTTCATTTAATTGGTTGAAATAGCTTCGCCTGTCACCTGAAATAAAAGTTTGTTTACTCAATTTGAGTGATTCAAAAACACAGAGACATAGTTGAGTGTGGAATAATAAATCAGTAGTAAAGAGCTTTGTATGGTAGGAGGCACAAACGTCTCACTAATCCATAATAATCTCTCGTCGGAGCAAATCGACACGCGAACCCGGTTGAGGTAAGGCATTAGGCTGTAAAATGAGATGAAATCCTCGCTCAGCTTCTGCCATCTTCGTCGACCTTGATTCTAGTTTGATCGGTTTTAGTCAACTGAATCATAACAATAACGTGACTTTCATGACTGCATAATTAAGCATTATAGTTTGCTGAGATTATCTGTATTGTCATAGGGATTAAAATTTATAAACCACCGATGAAAAATCATTTTTCTTTCATTTCAGGGCGACGTTAAGAGTGTAGAATATCCTAATTGGTGTCTCTTTATCATTGCGGTTCTCATCTGCGCTTCTTGTCTCTGTATACCGGCGGTGTTTTTTCTAAGATTATATCAAAGTGTGATCTCAAGGAGAAGGAGAGATACAGAGATTGTCCGTGACTTGCTTGAAACGTCTGCAAAGAAACCGCCCAAGAAGAACACAGAATGACTTGCTTCTTCAGATCTTAGATCGAGACTCCAGCTTTAAACATAGAATAGAACCGTGTCAGTTCATTGGTCTGCGAGTGTCATGCGGTGCAAATTAAACTCGATAGATGCGCGCCAAATGCACTATTCTTGTGAGGTTTCGCTTTCAAATTATGCTTAATTAAGAGACCACTCCTATTCGGAGGCCTCAGCCGTTTCGGATTACGACAGCGATATAGAAAAGAGATCCAACAAATTAAGAATGAAATGCACTCAGTCGTCACAATATCCATTTCTTTGCCAAACATATACGTAATCACTCAAGCCGCCTGACCTTCTAACCAAATTACCCATGTACACTTTGTTTGGCGAGCTAAGTGTCTCAGAATTTGAAACAATAAATATATGACCCATACCGGGCGCTTTTCCATAGAACGGCGGGAGAGCCACAGTTAAGAAGAAACCGTCTCCTCTTCTGCCAAATTCAGTTAAACCTCCCTTGCAACCGTACCCGACTTACACACCTTTCATCCATTTCTAAGGGAGCACGATTGGTGAAACCAAACAATTCATCCTAACAAAGCCTAATGTACAACGTCACTAGACGATTTCCACGTTGCGCAAAATATGAATATTTATGTGTAAAACTAAAAGATACAGGTATCACCTCTTGGTCGAAAATATAACAAGAAATTAAATTCTAGGAAAGTGTGACGGATATGATGCCCACGTGTTATTTACTTGATATTTAAAGCGACAGAAAGTGAAAGAGCTCTTGTGAACGCATCATATTTTTCTACACTTTACTGATTTCGAACTAAGTAACAAAATCTGACGGGTCAGACTGATCGAGAGCGGCAGTTACTTAGTTCTTTTCAGAGAAATTCATGGACTACCTCTTCATATAAGTCAAACTTTAACTTACGAGGCACAATCTTTCAAGTTTGATCCCGGCGGGGTTTTCAAATATGGTAGCTTTAGGCCGTTATAGGAGATCTAGATCGCCATCCTATATCAACAAAGACATCAAAACATCAACATGGGGAATAGTAAGGAGGTTACATCTCGGAAACAGAGCCAGACAGGTATTTCGGTTTCATATGACGTGCCTCGAAATAGAATACAACAAAAACTGACATAACTTTAGGTAAAAGAAGGGGTAGGTCGACAAGTTTATTTTGTTATCGTAGTTCAATTTTTGCGTACTATAGCCTAATAAATGTGTCCTACTTAAATCTCTTTCTTGCGCAATAAACCAGCAGCAGGTGTCTCGCCCTCGTGTTTTGGCGGGAAAGTAAGGCGGGAGACGTGGCAACCACGATGGAAATGAAGAATGTTTTAATTTGCATATGCCACAGTCAACTTTTAGTGGAACACAGCTGCGTCATATAGAAATCATTTCGATTCGAGTGCGGTTCTATCGATAAGAATCAGCTTTATCAACCAGATTGCTTCCACTCCCATTACGACTGAGCAGAATTGAAGCCTTGAACACTGGTCGCTCGACAAATTTAAAGAGCGGAAGTTGTATATTTTTCGTTTTCATGACTAAATAGCACGTGGAATTTGGTTTTGGAAATGATCTGCGAACAGCGGTTGACGAAATGGAAAAATGAGCATTGTGCGCAGCTCTGTTGTGAATTAGACATTATCAAATGAGCTTTTAGAGTCCTTTTAAATGGAAATAAAGCCCCTAAAGTAGAACAATGTGACAAATTAGTAATGCATGAATGAAAAAGCGGCGGCAATTACTGTAAACACGCTCATCTCTCACTGAACAACCTTGAAAATACCAATGTTTAATCGTTGAGTATTGAGTGAAAGAAGTCTTTCTGAAAGACATATTTCCCTCGAGATTAGCACGTGCCTTCAAAACGATATTGAAGTTTCATTTTTTCTTGTTGAACTAAACTTGCGAAACAACATGTTCACGGAAATCTTACTTTCTTTTCGTTCAAACAATCCATATTTCAGAGAAATATCACGCCAAGAGCAACGTGAAGAAGAAACAAGTTCTTCATGCTTTGTCGAGGCGAAAGATACAGGTAAAACCTGAACTGTCTGACTAGAGACCCAATACCGTTGCGCAATAGATAGAGAAAGAGGAATGAATTAAGTACGACGGGGCTGATTGGCTACTTAGTTCCCGCTTGATTTGCTCTTTTGTGTGGTAGTTTATGCAAATTAAGATTTCAAGCTGGAGCGACTTTTACTTTCGACTTATTTGTGCGTATTCCACGTGGTATATAGACGGTAGTCAGTGAAGCCCTTCGGATCTCAGTTATTGGTATGTTTTGGGTGATTTTTCAGTTGATACATCTCATATTTAAATATTTTAAGACAGCTATTTGCGATTAGGTGGTCAGGAAAACCGCAGAGAGACCACCGTAGAGTTTCAAAGTCATTCAAAACACACGGTGAAACGAGGCAACAGGCACCGTAAACACGAAGAATTCGACTATTTTACTAGATTACGACTCCCTTCTTTCTACGAAATAGATTGTTCTCTGTCTTTAAGTGACTTCCGATTCATTCACTAGTTTTTTATCTTTGTGCCGGAGGGATTATTTCGATGGTTTTTAAGCGCTTGCCGTAAATCGAACATGTGAGCTCATGTAAACACAAACGTAGGCGTTGGGTCGAAGTTAAACATTAATCACTGGATGAGAAGAAACGACCAGTCAGAATTTGATGTCACACTGGGAAACTGCTTGAGACAATAAAATTTTGTTACTGAGAAAAAGGGGAAGTTAACAAAAATGGCAATGGTTTTATGAGCTAAAGGAAGTGTTTTGTTAGTTCGAAGCTCCATGTCGCTCGAAGACAAATCTTTCATAAAAATTTTCACGTGACCTTTGTAGTGTCCACGTGCACGTGGCGGGAGAACTTTTTTCTTAGATAATTCTATCATATCGTTATAGAACTAATGAAATTAATCAGCATTTTTTGACTTAGGCTATAGGCAATCTCCTTGTGAAACTTATTGCACAATTTTTGTACAGGTCTCAGTAGAGATTGTAGTATTGTTATACCACCTCACTTGAAATATGTACTCTTTACTTGAACTAAGCTTAGTTATGATTAATCCAATCATTCTAATTGTGCTTTAACGGCTCGTTTTGGATAACATAGGAAACTGATATTTTTTGCGCAAGGGAAGGTTTCTTATCATCTTTCGGAGAATTTGTACAGTTCTTTAATATATTCGAAAAATACGTTATTGTAGCGAAACAATACGTGGGTCAAAATATACGAGCAATATAAACAAAACACCGTCGTTTTAGAGGACAAAAGGATTGAACCGTGTCGCTATTTTACAGGTCACTTACTTTAAGTACAAAATAAGTGTTCCCCGATCAGTTAGATTTAAGTTTTCTAAGACGCCATGCATCGAAAGTGATAATAATATGTCCGTAATTATTTGATCATCTGACAATAAAATACAAACATATAATTAGCGGAAGAGTTTAACGCATTGTCATGTGAATAGATCGAGACAACTTTGACCCAGTCAGTGTATGCTTTCAAGGGGAAAATTTCATTTTCCTGCAGGGGATAATTATTCGACCTTTAGCAGCCACCATTTTTCGGGCGCTCGATACAGAACTCCCACAGAACATCCAGCTTTGCATTTTTTGGAAATTACCAGACATTCCAAAAATAACAAAAAATATTGATAGAGTTTTCGACAAGTTTTATCGAAATTTTGCGAAAATAATAAGAGACTCAATGACTGATAAGGAACAATGTCTTATCTGGCTTAATGAATCGATAACGAGGTCAGCGATACGTATCCTTAGCAACCAGGCCAGCAATAACTGTGGGGTTTGTATTGGAGTGCCCTGTTTGGAGAAGTCACTTTTAAAGTGTCCTGACAATATTTGTGTTCCACTGAGGTTAAATCGAAAATCCAGAATAAATAAATATTGGTTTAAGTGAGGATGTCTTTAGCAGCGCTATGATATTTGGGGACTCTTATCTCGTCATGTAGAATAATTGAAAGCAAATAGCTATAAATCTCATTAGTAGGGAGGTAAACCAGTTGGTAATTGACGAAACGCGTGATTTCGGCACTACCGAAAATGAGACTCAAATGAATCGCAAGGTAGGATTTGAAATACGGAAGTTCTCATTTCAATTCCATTCATCGCACTACTTCCGTACGTTTCAAGAAACTGCAAATGCATAGTTCCTTCCTATGCTTGCTCTCAAACCACTGTTAAAGGTATCCTTGGTGTTAAAAACTGCCGAGAAAAATCAATTTTGTTTCGAAACAGTTCGTCTCGTGTTCACGTGATACTGTTTAGGTTCCACCATCGAGTTAAATGACAATATAATTATATTTCATCCTAACAGGTGTTCGGCGCTGAGAAGTTGAAAGTTGAAAGTTAAATTTCAAATCACGCTATGTTTTCGGATTAGCACGCGATTTTGGAGGACCTGCTTACAAAACGTATTGTGTAAAACAAAATAAAGAGATGTTATTTTAATATTGTTTATTCACGCAAAGTTGGTGATTCAACAGTCTATCAATTTAAGATCGCTTGATTTAGACAACACAAAACTACAGATATCTGTAATATAAACATACCATTCAAAATTCACACGTGATTTGTGTGTGTTGTGCCGCGTGATTGGCAGTGATCCACTTTAGCTGGTTACGCGGCATGAATAGCAATTCCAGCATAGAATTTCAAAGAATTATGGCGCTTCACTTTTGAGACAACCTGCTGAGGTGTAGTCAAAATTTTTGTCATCTAATTTTCCAATATTTATGCGTAAAAGATTGGAAAAGAATATTAAAGAAACTGTGTTGCCTTGTTACGAAGTGGCACATGCAGAAAAATCATCTCTCTTCTTCTCGCAAAGTAGCCTTGCAGAACGTAGAATTCCCCATTTTCTTAAAAAGAGAGTTAGTGTTTCGAGTTTGCGGAGCATAGAAAGTTCAACCAAAAATAGAACACGTTATCCGCAGGCATGCTTTTATATAAGCTTCGTTAACAAGCTTGCCCTCCGCGCACGCGATACATTTGTAATACAAAACAAATGATTTCAACAAACCAGAAAAATAACGTTAAGTCATTGAAGAGACCTGAAATTACAGTTCTGCATCATCCATGAGTTATAAAAAATATCTTGATAACCTCTCGACCGCAAATGTGACTCAGAAACACCATCATGTGAAACCAAGTGAAACTATCCCTTGACTTTCGGTTAAGGTAGCGTGACTTGTCTTGTTGCACCGCGACCCGTAAAAGTAGGTTTCACGGTTCACTTTCACTGGAAACGTGTCAAGAAGATAAGAATCTACTTGACATATTGAACTGTTTTACAAAGACGCAAAACCGAGTTACGTGCGTTTAAACAACAATGAAAGGCCTCGAAGCTTCAAAACCCGTGGGAAACGTTTTTTTCTTGTTTTCCTTCAAAAGCTTTCTAATACTGGCGCTGAATTTTATTTCAATAGACGTACAAATATATATCCATAAGAAGTAAATGGAAATTGAAAAATGTAAAGGTCGCTCCTAATACGAGACAATTCAATATCTTAATCATCCAATCACTTGGCAAATTTGGTGTATGTATTTTACTTGTTATGGAATTGTTTCTCCCTCGTGCAAAAGATGAATTAAAACGTGTCTTGAATCGCCACTAACAAATTTTATGGATTCACAAACAAAAGCCAACTTGCCGGTTCTCAAGCCTTTTAACAATGTGGTGGCGAATGACGAAATATCAACTTTTGATCTTGTATAATCAAACGCTCTGAATTAGAAATCCGCCTTGAGCCTGTTTCAGTTGAGCACGAAAATCTTAATGTTTATGCTTCCTGTGGAGTGACTCAACTGATACTTAACAGGGACCTTAGCGGGAAAAGCATAGAAATCCGTACTCGTAAAGTTTCCACCAAAATACAGACACTCGGTGTGAATTAATTAAAAAAACAACGTAAATGTCAGTAACGATTGCTAGCCGCTATTGTCCTAAAAATTCACTGTATGTCTTGGAAAGCATTCAAATATCTTTGAGACATGACAAGTCTAAAAGCTGACATCGGTTACAATTTGTAAATATGCCACATCCTGTCAATGCCGGGAAGAGACCGGCAGAAACGCACGGGTTGAAATTTCCAAATAAAAAGAGCTCTCTAAATCTTTGCCAAGTTAGTAAATCGCTCTTCGTCCCTGTGCCAAGTATTTCGCGGCTGTCGATCAACTCTAGCAGGTAAGGACTATATCATAGATATCATTCTAAAATATTTTCCATAATTCATGGCTTCCACAGTTCAGCCCATTCATCAGTATATTTTCTGTGCAGTGCAGCAAAACAATAAGTCACACACTCCCTTTGAATGGCCGTATTTTGAAACCGAATTTTCTCTTGAAACATCATAAAGAATAAGTAAATCATACTCTTGATTTTCAAAAGCCAATTTTAAGTTAATATTGTTATGAATTGCTGGTACATCCCCATAGCACATGGGAAAATGGAAGATTAATAAATTACCAGCTTTTTTCCGCATTACTAAATATTTGGTGATCATATATGAGGGTTCTTAATTGTGTACTACTAAAGAGTACATCACCTACAAACAGAATACATTTTACCCCATAACCAGGGAATTCAATTGAAATTGAAACGTGTGTATTGTTGCCCTTACAACTGTATTGCGCCACGATCAAATTCTTGAATTGAAAGAAGGAGAAAGTTCCGGCCTTTACAGGTTTCAGACTCGGTTGAACAAAACTGAGCTGAAATATAACGTCTCTTGTCGTCAGTTTGCCAACTGGCGACCAAATTTGTGGGAATTTTGCTCTGTACGTCAGAGAAAACGTATTTCTTTCCCACTTAAAAACTTCGAACTTTTCAAGCGATCGTGACCTTGAAGTTGTCGCGCCTCGCGTGATTTTCGCAAGGTACACGAGGCCCCAGGACATCATCAAACCTTGGCGGGAAATTTCTCGGCTTCCTGAAAGCGAGGCCCTCTTGATGCGTCACATGGTATTTGTTTCCCTACCGAAGTGAAATTTATTCCGTGTGGGGAGTTTGTAAAACCTGAACATCATCGAATATAAGTTCAAGTCATGAATTGAAAAGCTGTATAGCGACGATGATAGGGGACCTTAGCGCCTTGAAAAAACTGCCTTCTCCTTGAAGGACAGAGACAAACATTATAGCCCCTGAACAATGAAATCATTTTCCTACACGAGTTCACACTTGGCTCACCTCAAGAGAGTCACTTGTTTTCTTGTTTTGACAGCTTTGTTGACGAAAGTAGGAGCCAACTCTGACGTCACAAAGAGATGAGTTTGTGAAAGTAGTCAACTGGGGTTCTATGTGATTTTTATTTTATTTATTTTTTTTTTTGGTCAGTAACCACGTAGAGAGGCCTTTAGTTTTCGAGGAGGCGTTAGGATCTCACATAAGTTCTTTTTCGATCAAAAAAAGAGGGAAACCTTTCGCTTCGCATGATCACTCAGAATTTTTTTTTCTGATATCGATACGGATCAGCTGTGACCGAGGTCGAATGAGACAATTTTACTCGAGTTTCTTAAACTTTTTTCTTAAAAAGCTGAGAGTATTATTTTCAATTTAGCCTGTGTTTAAAGTCAGACCATTGATCGAGGAAAATATTCCAGTGATAACAGCTATTACCGGTAACCACCGAATGTTAAACATTTTCTCCGAATCGTCTTGACAAATTTCACATTTATCGTGGTCACTAATTGCAAACTTGCTGATAAAGGGTCTTTTAAACATTCGAGAAACGAGAAAGTATGAGCTCCTGCATAAATATAATACAAGAAACAGAATCGAAGCTCTTGTGAGCAATTTTTCACACGTTAGCTGAAAGTATCAGGGAGTAAAATTCAGCGCGAAGGAGGTTCACCAAAATAAGACCATTTGGATATAAAATTCAGCGCGTAGGAGGTTCACCAAAATAAGACCATTCGGATATCAACTAAGCCTGGTCAGCTGCTTTCCGCGTGACCTGAATTGATGGTGTTCAATTGTTGTGTTTTGTGTTGCAGGGTCGTAAACAGTGAGTTCATTATTCAGAGGTTTGGAAATGGCCAAAGAAGAAGATCTTGAGTATTCAGACACCAAGAAAATCACCTTCAACGTCGAGAACGAGGAAATTGGGGAGATCAATAATCCGCATCCGACCACCGACATAGAAAGTAATGGAGTAACAGTTCGAATTTACGAAGCTGATAGCGACCGTGGCAAGTGGGGCAATCAAATAGAGTTCATTCTCGCTGCCATCGGATTTGCGGTTGGTCTTGGAAATGTATGGCGTTTTCCCTATCTTTGCCAGAAAAATGGTGGAGGTAATATAGCATTTTCTCTACTACTTGTTTTGTGTGGAACTGTGTAAAACCTTCCCGCTCAGGAGTTCAGCGGACGAAGAATTAACGGAAAAAAAGAGCTTTTGTCGAAAAAAAAAGATCTTAATTTCCCTAGCTATGAAATTATCTAGGTATTTCACATGAAAATTCTGTTTCTGCGGAAAGAATACTTTTTTCCACGTGTTTCATCGAGTTAAAACATGTGATATTTTAAATTCATCAATAGAACCTTTCATGTGATAAATTGACTGATTTTACAACCAACACGAAACTAAAGTTTTCGCTCTATTTTTCTAAAAATTCCTGCTGGACTTTAAAGACTTTTCAAGGTTTCTTTCTTTCCTAGGACAAAGTCAGCCTCACAGTGTCTCTTCTCTGCTCTTATTCCCCTCTTCCTCGTTGTATTCTCCTTTACAAGTAAACAAAGCTTTTCCGCCATTCATTCGCATTTGACCACAATGACGAAGTGAAAAATTTGCGTTTCCGAAATGCGCCACCATTCCACAAAGTGCATGTATCTTTTGAATATCTCTGCTGCTATATTAACAGAAACGTTTATTCGAGAACCTTTTGTGGAAATGTGAACAAATGTAAAATAAACCGTGAATTACTATACGCCACAGACGATTTAGGTAAATCGATTTGCATGACCACGAACGTGGTCAGTCGCAAAGGTTAAATATCCTTACACACTTTAAAGTGAAGTGGATTTACGAAGAAACAAAATGCCGTTAAATTCATTAGTTTTCTTTCTGTATCGAAGCTCCATTTCAAGCCCATCACTAGTACAAGCAAATCAAATCAATATTTTTTGCCTTCGTTCCTATTCTATTAGCATAATGATTTAACTTTCCACTGCGATCTCGTTTGCCAGCTAACTTCTGTTCTCCTATATAAGTGGTTACCTCGCCAGAAATTCGTATCAATCACAAAATTAATTTTAACTCTATATCGTTAAATCGAACGAAAAGGGCGATTACTTCGAAGAACAGAGGGCAATTTATTTTTCATAATCAATGGCTTGTAGGAATCTGCCTTCGTTCATATTGTATCACGTGTATTTGTTTACGTTTTTCTTCCCGCCTTTATTTTCGCGCATGATGTGTCATGTGACCAGAATTTTTTTATTTTTTTAGCAACATACTTTATTTTTCAATATTTTACCCCGCCGGCTGTTTCTTTTCATTCCTTTTGTAGAAAATTTTATCTTTTTTTTTTTGCAACCTGATATTCTCGATGCTCATGATATGTTACGCTTCAATATATCTGGAAAAAAAATTGTCGACAAATTCATATCACTTCTTGTAAAAAGTGTATTAAAACTATCTCTCCTTCCCTCAAGAACAAGCAGAAATAGCATTGTCTTAACGTAAAGCCTAAGAGCAAACTGGTTATGATTGTGTTACCAGCTTAATTCAGTAACACCTAAACCGTGATATTCGCAAGTTCAAAGTCAAATCACAGGAAAATCTTGAAAATTGGGAGGATTTATTTTCAAGGTCTTTTTTCGCCACAATTGCCTGATTTCTAGGACAATAGTTCGGTAAGTTCTGGGATCAAGTTATTGATATAGAGGTAATTGAATTTCACATACCTTCGTGCCGTCTTGTTTGCATGTGGTTTACATCTTCAATGTGATATGCAAACGGCATCTCTGGTCTACTTATTAACTACAAACGAAAATTGGGGCAAACGGAAATTGCTTCCATTTCCAAATACAATGAAACTAACAAGTCAACTTGAAAACAGAAGTTGTGTTTCCCGAGCTGTAATGTAAATGGGCAGTAAAAATCACTGTAACAAGAGCTGTACGAAGTCTGCTGCAACAGTTACACGACGTAGGCCGAAAGATTATCTTCAAACTTACCTCGGTTTTTGTCTTATTCTCGGGCAGCTAACTGGAAGGTAGTAGGCAGATGATTCGAGGTAGATGTCCTCGTTACGAAGCGAAGACGAATTTTCACGATCGTATTTGCGCTGAAATTCGATTTGATGGGTCGTTTCCTAAATTATCCAAAGCTCTGCAGGATACCTCCGAACAGGCTTGAACCGATGTCCCCGTAAGTCTACAACACAACTCATGTAAACAAAGAGTTTTAAAACTAAAAGAAAGTCTGCGAAGTTGCACCTCTTTTGTCCAGAAATGTTTAACCATCTGACTTTTGTGGACGTAGAGAGTAAATAGAGTTTGAAGATCAAATAAATTAACCCAAAAACGCGGCAAAAAGATTGGCACCTGCCAATTATAATCTACCGGAGTCGGAATGGTTTTCTTCTAGTTCATTCAAACTTTGGCCTTCACAAGTAGCGTAGTACTATTTTACAGTGAGAGGAATTCGGATCATTATTAAGTCGTGCGATTTAGAGCTTTTCTTCGAGAAAGAAGTAGCCTAAGGGAACGTAAAGTGAAGACTCCAGAGGTCATGAGTGAAATTTGATCTTCCCACGTGCATTGCATCCACCAGTGTTTGTTTTCATATGCTCCTCGAGGTGAAGCAAGTGCGCATTTGATATCCGTCCGTTCGCTGAAAAGGAGGTTTCTTTCCAGCCATGTCTTCAGCAGATCAAAAGGATGGCGTCGTAAACGTAACTGTCACGGATGCTCTGGAGAAAAATTTAGAAATCCAGGAACAAAAATCAGCCAAAAATGGCGATGTTGTGCCAGAGGTGGCTGTGGCGGACGACAGAGGAGGATGGGGGAACAAGATAGAATTTATTTTGGCCACTGTTGGCTTCGCGGTCGGTCTTGGAAACATATGGAGATTTCCTTATCTTTGTCAAAAAAGCGGAGGAGGTATTTTATCCGATATTTGTACCTGTTTGAGGCCTTTTTGTCCGGGGCAAACCTTAACATATAATCGGTTGAAAGGTTACGTACTAAACCCTAGAGGAGGTCCACCCCTCGATTATTATTAATCACAGGTTAAATTGGCAGACTGGCAATCTTATTTGTATTATTGATAACTAAATAACGCCTATTTCAAAATTTTTCGGATTAAGATTAATTTACCGTCTTCGGTCTGAATAAATTTGTGCATGAAAATAATATTCAAAAGCAATCTTGGGTCAGACCTTAACTATTGACGGGAAATTAACATCATGGGTATTTGAAAATCGTCTTAGAGATATCGTATTACCCTTTTTTTTTACTGCTTAACTGGTGAAGGGCTTTGTTTAGTTCTACCTTACTGGATGCAGAAGGCGAAACCGATTAAAGTATTGTGGTCTTTTTTTTTTTAAATAGACCTGTACGCGACACGTATTCGCTCGTTTAGATGCAAACGATTCTCTTGTTTGTTTAGCTTAAGTGCGTCTGGCTGATTTTATCGACGATGAACATTTCCTCCGCAAAATACGAAGAAACAGGTCGCTCCATTCAGAAAATTGCGTGCTTCGCTTATCTCAGATATTTTTATGTGTGTGTTTGCGCTGATTCACGCCAAAATTCCCGCGTTCAGTTTTTTACCTTTCAGTACTGAAGCATCTCAAAGAATTGCCAGACAAATGATTTTGTAAAAGACTTTAATGCGAGACAAATGGATCGGTCTTCTGTCGATCGGAACGTTCATAGTAGAATGATTTATATTCGGATACTGTCACGCTCTCGGACGTGTGTGTGACTGGTTCATGCTAAGGCTCTTTTGTGACAAGCCGCAACCCGCCTTTGTGTTGCCCAATGCGTTTCACAACAATATTTCACAATGGTTTTGAACATAAATTTATTTGTCAAGTGGCTGTAGTTGTTGTAAAATAATGTAATCAAGGTCGCTTTGTTTTCTTTTGTTAATCTTTAGTGATAACATGAATATTATCAACAGATAAGCGCAAATTAAATTTGGATTGGGTCTGTTCACACTGAATGTTGATTAGGCAGTCCAAAGGATGAAAAAGTGCGCTGTTTGAGGGCCGGTTATTCACCAGAGATCAAACTTGAGCCGCGGTTTCAGATAATTGTTTAAAGTAAGTCATCGTTTTTCCAGGGACAAATCAACACTGTTCACAAAAATCAGCATTTAGATGAAGCATGAGGATAGTTTAAAACATGGTTTTGCACAGATTAACTGCCCTTTGTATCTTGTAGGAGTGATGCTCTGTAATTGCATCTTCATGAGATAATTATTTACTTGATGTGTCATTGTTTATTGTAGCAAAACAGATTAGAGACAGTTGTATGTGGTTGTGCAAGAAATTCAAAACAACTCTTTGTTTAAACATAGAAGATTTTACATCAAAATATTTACAGTCACTAAAATATCAGTCAGTGCAATATGCTTGACATACATTTTCCACCTTTTCGTTTGTCAAAGCTATAAATGCAAACAGATTCTCTGGAAATGGACTTACTTCTGACAGTGTTTCTTAAAGGAATATTTATTCATTGCTTTGTCCTTTTACTTGAAATTTACATGTTTTTACCAATAATTGACATTCCAGAATTTACTTCAGTTTATCAGTTCGGGAGATAGATTTGCCAGAGGTTCTTTGAACATGAGCAGAGTGATAACAGTCATCAATATTTCATATTCCATACAATTTTGAGGTTCTAAAGATTCAGTAATTGACTGTTGTAAATTATTTGCTGAAATTTTTAATCCAACAGTTCAATAAAACAGTAGATCTGTATCATATGAAATCAAAATGAAGATGATCTTGACATTGCATGACTTTTTAAAACATCCAAGTATTGTGATAATTGAGCTTCTGGGGATTTTTTTTCTGATGTGCCCCCTCCCCCCTGCTCCAAAAAGAAAAAATTGTGTTCTCCCATAGTGTAATGTTGCATTGAAAATCAGAGATTAGACTAGATGGCTTTAAAGTGTTAGGAACGGGGGCAGCTAAAATGGTTTATTCAGAGGGAGACAGAGAAATTACAGCAAGACAAAAAGACTTCCCCTTCCTCTCCTAGTAGTTTTTACTTGTAGTTTGGTTGCTCAGACATTTGTAAAATACAACAAGGAAGGGGAAGTACCAGCCCTACAGCCACTTTAGTCTGAAATCTACTCCTGAATACAATTTAAGATTGTTTTCTAATCTATAAGATGTTTGTCTCTGTGAGCTCATAGGTAACTTAACCAACAAACAATTATGAAGCACTTCCTATACAAAACATGTATCAGTTTAACAAAACTATTTTTCATTTACAGGTGCATTTTTGATTCCATACTTCTTAAGTCTTTTCCTCATTGGTATCCCACTGTTCTTCCTTGAGCTTGCCATTGGCCAGAGTCTGCGACAAGGATCTGTTGGAGTATGGAATGCCATTCACCCATACCTTGGGGGTGTTGGTTATGCCTGTGTTGTTGTCTGTCTACTTGTGGGAATGTACTACAACATGGTCATTTCTTGGTGCTTCTACTATCTGTTTGCTTCATTTCAAGACCCTCTACCATATTCCACGTGCCCCAGACTGGATAATGGCACATTGCTAGAAGAGTGTAAAGAGGCTGGTCGCACACAGTTTTACTGGTACAGAAAAGCCCTTGATGTGACTCCATCCATTGAGGAAAGTGGTGGTCTTGTTTGGCATCTTGTCCTTGTGCTGTTAGTGGCTTGGGCTGTAGTGTTCCTGTGTATGATGAGAGGTGTTCAGTCAGCAGGAAAGGTAACTCATAACTGGTTACTCTATGCTTATATAAGACTGTATTGAGAGGGACAATTTTAGTCCTAAAATCCACTAAAACCTCAATCATCTTCAGTGCCAATTCCAAAGGTGCAAACTTTTGGGAATATTAAAATCGAGGATGTTTGGTTTAGACTGTCTTACTCCCCTCCCTCCCCCCCTTACTCCCAATTTAACATAAGTCCACTTTGTCCAAGTCTCTTTCACTAACTGACGAGGCTAAATGGATGAACATAATCCAAAAATTGTTGGAAAAGGTCTGATAAGGACTCTACTAGTGTTGGTTTATTTATCAATTTTAAGGCTGTGTACTTTACTGCTACATTCCCTTACATTGTCCTGACCATCTTCTTTGGTCGTGGTGTCAGCTTGGAAGGTGCTGGTGCTGGAATTGCTCACATGCTGAAACCCCAGGTTAGTGTCTGGTCTTTCAATAAAATGTTTGTCAGGGACCTTAGAATATTACAGTGTTTGGTTGCAAATATCCAATGATCTAATCAAGTACCACACTTGAGGAAGGTTTACTATTGTGCATATCACCAACTATGCCTTTTGTGGGCTTACACTGGGATGCCATAAAGGAAAGAAAGACTTAACCCTTGACACCCCAACATCAGTATGCATATTCTCTGTACTGTTCTTTATACATTTCCGAAGGTGCTGACAAGAAGAATTTGTTTACCAATCAAAAGCTTTTTTCATTGATGATTCTTTTTTTTTATTCTCGTGACATTAATCTGTGATTCAGGGGTGATATTGTGGGGAGAAATTAGATGGTAGTCACTTTTAGGGTTTAAAGAGTTAAGAAATTTTTGAAAAAAGAAAAAGGACGAAGGATTTCATGAAAACAGAAGGTCAGCAGTGATAGGAGGGTTTTTTGCTGGATTAGCATGGTTGAAATCTCTGTGTTGTCACCCTATACTAGTGGCTCAATGGATTATTCATCCATTTCTTCATCATCCCCAAATTTCTTATTGCAGTTTTCAAAGCTCGCAAATCCTCAAGTGTGGCTGGAAGCTGCTACACAAATTTTCTTTTCTCTAAGTGTGGCCTTTGGAGGACTTATTGCCATGTCCAGTTACAATCCAGTGCACAACAACTGCCACCGCGATGCTATTATGGTCTCATTGATCAACTGTGGAACATCAGTGTTTGCCAGTATTGTTATTTTCAGCATCCTTGGATTCAAGGTTTGCCATAAGATTATTATGCTGAGCCTTTTATACACTTTACCCTTATCCTGTTACTTGTAAAGATAACACAATGCTGATATTGTTGGTATAGTCTTCTGTCAAACTCCCTAAAACTATTTTTTTTCTTCTTTTGAGTTGATGTCTATAATTGTATCTTTCAAGAGTTTAAGTTGAGAATCACATCGTGTTGAAGAACTGGAAAGGACCAGTTTTGTATTTGTAACTTTTGTGAAATCAAGAATTTTTCTTCCCAATAGATGACCCCCACAATGTTAAATTGTGTATTATTTATGGTTTAACTGTTTATGCAGTATACTTAAATATGTTCCACTCATTTTTCCTATGCTTTCCAATTTTTCTTCCTTTTAATTTTTTACTCTCATTCTTTGGGAGTAACAAAAATCTAACTTCTAGCTTTTAAGTTGGTGAAACCAGGCAATTTTCTCAGTTTTTATTCACCCGATCTGTTATTTCAACATTATTTCTGGATCTGTAGTACTTAATATTTTAGTCTGCAACCCTATTCATCTCTTTCCTTTAGAACTAGAAAATACTCTCTTACTTTACTTCAGAGAGCTTTGTTGTGGCATCACTTGTAGGTAAACATTTTAATATTTGGTATCTTTTTAGGCCACTCGTTCTTTCCATGATTGTCAAGAGTTTTATGGAGCCATAAACAACACTAATGGAACTGACTTGGTTGCTTTGAAGTGTAAGGACTTGGAATATTGGCTTTCAGAGGTAAGGCGGAGGTTATCTTATTGCAATAACCAGAAGAATTCATGCATTATTTCGAATAAAGGTACACACAATAAAAATGATATTGATGTCAATCTAGCACAGATCAAAATATGTTACTACGTAGGTCATTTGGATAACTCTTCATTGCATAAAGATTTAAATATGTACATGTTAGAAGTGGGCGAGTACATGTTTTGTTTTCATAGTTGTTGCTATATGCTATCTTCACTTATTGTTGTATACCATTTATGTTGTAATATGTATGCCAAAGACTTGACTATCACACAAAAGCTCAAAACAAATACAACAAAAAACTGGATCTAGGAGGTTGAGGTTTTTATCTCACATTCCTGGTACAAATCTTTAAAATTCAAGTACTCTATTTTGCTAATTGTTTCCATGCCGTATCAATCCTATAACCGCTAACCACATACCAGGCTATTCCCACTGTGATTCTCAGTTGCTTGTGCATGCACAGATCTTCAAGGTGATGTTTCTTTAATTTTGCAGTCTGCATCTGGCCCTGGTCTGACATTCATTGCTTTCACTGAGGCTATAGTCAAAATGCCTGCCTCACCCCTCTGGTCTGTGCTGTTCTTCACAATGTTGCTGACCCTTGGACTTGGCAGCATGTTTGGAACTCTGGAAGGAGTCATCACCCCATTTTACGACATGAAAATTGTACCATGGAGGAAAGAGATCATGACTGGTAGGTGTCTTGGTCTTTAAAGTTGTATGTTTAGTGTTCAAAATGTCTGTTTAAAGCATGGTATCTCACTGGTGGCAAAGAATTTCTTTTGTCATATCTTGTTCATCAGTGTGCATGTCATGAGGTATAGAATGTTGTGAGATATGAAATATAAATAGCTTTCAGGGCTCTCTTAGTTTGGCCACTTCAGGAATAACTAGTAATGTTAGCATAACTTAACCATGGGATTTATTTGCAGGTATCATCTGTGTCTTCTGTTACATCACTGGTTTACTGTTTACCCAGCATTCTGGACAGTACTGGCTCCAGATGTTTGATAACTACTGTGCTACACTGCCTCTGCTGTTCATCGGCCTGTTTGAACTTGTTGGTGTCAGTTACATCTACACAATTGAAAGGTAAGAGTACTTTACAAAACTCAGTGGAGGAGCCATGATTGGAGGTCTTTGTGTTATATTTATGGTTTTTCTTCAAAGCTGCTCTGACATCTTGTTCTTTTCCCCTCAACAGGTTTGAAGATGACATACAGTATATGATTGGCTTCAGACCACATGCATACTGGAGGATCTGCTGGCGCTATGTATCACCTTTCCTCATTTCTGTTATTCTCATTGCTAGCATCATCAATCTAGCAATCACACCTATGACATATTCAGCATGGGATCCTAATCTTGTAAGTGTTCTGGCCAATTTTGTCCAATGCATGCTAAAGTTTGTCAAAACTATTAAAAATTGTCAAATATAATTGGCTATTAGCTGCCTGATTTTAACACTAGTAGGATAGTCAGTGCATTGTACTTATAAATGAACATTTTAATGGGACAGGTTATGTGTTTTGCCTGCTCTGTAGTCATACAAATTTGTTGATCACTGGTAATTGTTGAGTCAACTTGGGTTGTATTCCTAATAATAATTAAACTGAATTGAAAGAGCTATGAATTTTGTAATGCAAACCAACTGCATGGTCAAAAGGTTACAATAGTAACTAGAAGTTGTAGAAAAAGTACAAAGAAACACAGGTATAAAAAAAGCAACAGAAGTACAGTAGAGCTAAAAGATATATCTATGGATGGGAGAAAACAGGATCTGAAGGTTAAAGAGTTAACCTTTAAAAGTAAATTATAATTACAACTGTAGAAAGACAGTGGTAAGGTTTGCATCACAAACCTAATCATGGGCCTACACTGTCCACACATTAACATGGACAATTTCATTACAGTAAATGGTTTGAACCTGGTGGTAACATGTAATAGTGTAGTTTGATTGTCCGGGTGAGTGTAGTCCTGAGAAGGGCTGTTGCCAGTAATGATGACTTTTCACCATTACTGACAACAGTCCTTCTCAGGACTACACTCACCTGGATGATCAAACTGCACTTTGACAATTTTATTGTTGTCCACTTTCAAAAGTATCTGTATTTGTCTGTTCAAAACATAACATTTCACAAGCAGATAAAGATTAGGTGATGAATGTGGCTTTAAAGAGGTTTGAGGTATAACTACTTCTACATGTCACATACAGGTTGAAACCAAGTTAACCTTTTTTCCTTCTGTTTGGTCTTTTCAGTCCAAGACAATGGACTTAAATTATCCTGGATGGGGCTATGCTGTCATTGTCCTCCTTATATCAACGTCAGTGCTCTTCATTCCTATCTTCGCTTTACTGCGTTATTTTGGGATCTTGAAGTACAAGAAGCCAACCCCTCAACAGGGTGCTGGTGATGGTGTCCCTCCAGGATCAATCACTCCATCAATGTCTCGTGTCCCTCTGCCACCCATGGAAGTACCATTGTCTGGAACTCGAGATGATGAGGATTGACACTAAGAGTGTGGTAATTGTGAACAAGATCTCCCTAAAAAACACCTGTCACCTGACAGTTGGCTGACAGTCTGTGAGACAGATAGCTGACAGACAGCCAACAGTAGGCCAACTGTTAGCTGACAGTTTTCAGCAGACCTGTTGGGTGACAGTCAGTCAACAGTCAGTATAAGTGATTCAAGGTATACAGAGTAACTTCAACATTAAAAAGTATACATTAATTACAGTCAAATTTTTATTTTTCCTTTTATTCTTGGGTCTATTACTAATATTGGTAACCTGTTGGTTAACTTTCAGCTGACAATCAGCTGACAGGGTTTTTCAGGGAGCTCTTCTTTACAATTGCAAAGTTTGTAGTTGCTTTCCCTGCTTAATTAGCAGTTTTGTACGGGTATTGAAACTTTGATGTAAGGAGGAAGGGTAACACTCAGGTTCACCTACAAAACTGCCAGCTAAGTAAGCAAACTTAAAGCTAATGTAAATAATTTAGCTTTGGGGTTCGAGGGTGATTTCTCTTCCTTTTTATCTGTATAAAGTCAACCAAAATATAAAAAGGTGTTGTCCTTGCCTTAAAATCTAGAGTCTTTTACAAAAATATTAAAAATTTAGTTGATAAAGATATTTAGTGGGCGTCAGGTTAAAGTATAGGACACAGGTGTACCTTGCAAATAATTAGCAGAGTCATTTGTAGGAGGTGATAGAATTGTTTTGGGTTTTTAAATGTTAAAGTACAATCCAAACAATGATGCATGTATGAACTGCACCCACTGCTTTTTAGGGCTGTACATGTTCATGTATTTACAGGCCTGTCAATGTGCATCCTCAGGACTCCAGAATGCTAGTATCAGGTCCAAACCTCTCAACTCACCTTACTCAGTTCAAATGATATTTCACAGTGATAACCTGAGTTGTTGTGATTTGTGGGTAGTGGAATTTTTCACTCCATTAACTTTTGTTGGTGCATCTTCTGGCAGTTGCACAAATGGCTATTGTTTGCAATAATTATTGTTTTCATCTGTTATAGTGTAGTGTTTCTTCAGTTATGTGGATAGTTTTAACCAGCCATATACCTAATTTTAATAATGGTAAAGCAAATGTCTTTGAACAACAACTTTCTCTACTGCTCTGATCTTAATTTTCAACTTGCCTTTCATAAGTGATGCCATGATGTCATGGTTTAGTATATCAGGTGCATTGTCTGCCAACTGCAGGACAGTTGTGAAATTTTCAACACACGTGTATGTGATTTTAGGTATTTGTGACTTTATTTGAAACTAATTAAACCAAATTGGTCCTGGTGACTTTGCAGATAAAATGTTTATCATCCTTACACCTGATATTCTTGACCAGAATTGAAATCTGAAGCCAAACAGAAGAAACTAGCAAATTCATTTGAGCTTTGGAGAAATAACATATTTTCTGTGTTATTGAATATTCAAGATGAATTAGGGCAACTTTGTGAGGGGAAATTATAAAAAGGAAAGTTGGTTCAAAGCAGGGTGGCTTAACTAACCTTCCATTTACACAGGATACTTTTTTCTGACATTGCCTTGTATATGAACTCTCCTTACTGATCACGTTTAAAAGAGGTTTGTACCTTTTCTTGTCATTCTCAAACTTGATAAGCTCCATTCAAGCCTTAAATTACAGAGATTGTATGTATTAGTGTAGGTATGTGATACTTTTTTTCTTTGGAGACAGGTTTTGGCAATAGTTGAAGTGAACATACTTATACTCCACTTGAAGCCTGAAAACACATCTCATTCCTAGCACTACTGTTGTATTACAAGCTGTTAGTAGGCTTGTTTTGCTGTTTTGCTTTGGAAACTAAAATTTATCCTTTAGATATTGAATCCATCCTTCTGTTGTAGTTCACAAATTACTTTTAACATGCAATGAAAATATTTCTGTTAAAATTCATCCAACTTTCATCACAATTTTGCAGAGAACTTTGTCATGCAGAAATCTTCATATTCATTGCTTTCATTCACTAAATTAAAAAGAGGACCATTAAGGAAAATGATCTAGCACAGTATACTTTTACAGAACAGTACTTGATGGATACAATTAGAAAAAATTTAACTTTCAAACTAGAATGCAGGGACAAAAGTATGTAATTTTAAGAAATGTAGTCCCTATTGATGTTTAGCTTCAAACACAAATATTTCTAATTAAAAGGAGCAACTCGTGTATTTTTTTCCAAAAACATACCTAATGTTTGCATAATTTAGCACTGAAACAATCTCTCATTTAAATCTTTGGGTTTGTCAGAAAATTTTTACTTAATAATTTCATTTTCTTTTTAGTAGACAGACAATAGATTTGGGGGTATTCCAGAATGGTAGAGAATGAAACAAGTAAAATAAATTATAGCTACTATCTTGAAAAGTTGAGGCTCAAGTTTTCAAGATTGCAAAACGTGACTGGGCTGCTTCAATTAAAGGCTTGCTGTAAAATAATAGCTTGAGTGTGATGTAAGTTGTAGTATGATAATGATAATTTGGTAAAGAATTACTTCATTGTATGGGTTAGGAGGAGATTTTTAACTTTTTAGTATTTTGTTGTCTACAATTAATATCTTGCCCTGATTTTAGACTCGTCAGTTATAATATTTGTTTAGATTCAAATGTATTCATAATTTGAAGACATTTTTGAGCCAGCGTGATGTATTTTATGGCCATTTTAACACTTGACTCTTTATAACGGGAGTCTTAGTAAAATTAATGCTACATTTTTGCAGTTATTTAGTTATTGGAAGCTTATCAGTCAAGTCGACTAGTGTATAATGTGAAATGAAATAAACTTATCTTGTTATCACAGTCAACTCATTTGTTTTGGTCATTTTAACTATGAACCGAAGTACTAGCTCCTAGTCACATTTTGAGGTATACTGGCATAGCCAAAGTAATCACCCCTGGAGTGAAAAGGGGAGGGGGAGGTTACTCCGGTTTCTTGATGTCAAGTACACCATTGCCAACCATAACCGGGAAGTAGTGCTTACCTTTTAAGATTTAGGTAAAGATTTTGAGATTGGAAATATCCTTCTGCTTCACGAAGTTAACGAGATTATTGCTGTTTTTCTTGTGTTTCTACATCAGGCGAAGGAATTAAAATCGAATAACAAGGAAAAAGTCCCACAATACTTATGAAGCGAGTTGCATAGCCACTTTCTATCAACAAGGAGTGCTGGATAATGATTGATAAATTAATCAACTCACCAAAGACGGTGTTAAATTCTTTTTATTTTGTGTAAGCTCCACAGAGTTTGCACGAAAGGAGAAGCAAAAGTACATGTCGTTGATTCTAGTATCACTATAGTTGCCACCACCATCTCACCAGAATGCGTCAGGGCCAGATCGTTGTTCATATAGAGGAACCATTCCACCCGTAAAAAAAAATTATTCGTTGATTTCTCAAAAGTTTTCATTATCTCAATAGGACTTAGAGGGATGGTTTGGCTTGGATTTTAATCGTGAACAACTCTAGATCTATTAATATTGTAGATCTAGATTATAGATCTAGATCTATTGCCCATTTAAAAGTTTGGGGAGGGCCAGTTGGGGTTTTGGGACGTGGCTCATCTGGTATTTTGAATAGATCCTTATTATCTAGAAGTGACATATGAAAATAATGATTCTTGAGTTGATCGCTGTTTAAAATATACCGGTAAGAATTAAGAAAAGAAGAGGAATTAATATAAAAAATTATCGCGCTTACCTCCATGGTAAATGTCGCTGTTAGTAGCCACAGCTTACATATCTCTTTGACTGCAACCAGGTATATTACAGATTTGCCAGTCTTTTCTGGAAAACTGGAGTCCCTGAACCCTCTCCTTTAGCTAGAAGTTTGTTTTCTCAGTCGGAGCATTCTGATAAAATGTCCTTTACCTAACTCCCGTCAAAAATAGCACAAAAAGAAAAAAAAAAAAGAAAGACAATCTAAAGGCCTGATGAAGCCCTTGTTGTTATTTTTGCTCTTTTCAACCAGCGGATTTTAAGTAGCCTGTATGTTGCTTCCTGATGGGCACACCTTCAATTCTTCTTAGGCCATGTTGCTCCTCCTAAGAGGGTTGCAGAATTGTTGTATTCAAGGGTACAAGTTTGGAACTCAGGGTTGAGTTTCCCAGTCGCATGTAATACAGCAGAAACAGGGTTCAGTTTCAACCACCGTACTCTTGATTCTTAACCTCAAGGAACCAAAGAAAGATTAGTTTATACAGTCCGCAAGCCAGGATCCCAAAATAGGGGTTTCGAACAATGATCGGGTTAGAAAAGGTTTGATAGCGGATTTCGTAGAATAAACCCGGCTGATCAATGTCAGCTAGTTTGTAGAGTTATAGGTTTCGAGTGAGGGACGGACCATTTTTCTGGAGGGAGGGTATGAGAAATGTTGAAAAAAAATTGTTTGCAGGGTCTGAAAAGACAAAATAAATTGTTTGCAAATGTGATAGGGTAAAAAAATTGTTTGGAGAGAAGTCAGGTGAGATATGAAAAAATATTATTACCAAAACTGAAGCCAAACACAAGACGCAGGTGTCTCTATTCAAATGACACTTACAAATAACAGATAGGTCCGTGCTCCAAACAACACTTTGCCACCTGTTCCACCTTGGGCTGAATGTACATTTCACAAACACATGCCCAATAGACAACTGGCTTGCTGCGTTTCACTTTATTTGCACTCCTTAACCCACTCTAGAGCAGGCTAATAGGGATTTGTTTTACCAGCGTATTATGAGAGCACATAAATATTTTACTGCTGGAGAATTTTTCCTTGGCAAATTGCACTGGTTAGAGTTGTTTCCTCATAAAGCATAAAGTCAACCTTACCAAGTCTGAAATTGACATATTTGGAAATGTATTTGACTTTTTCATTTCCGCGATGGTTTAAGTACTTGTTACATCATACAATTGTCTCCGACAAAAACACGTGTCCAAAGCCCAAATTATTGTGGAAGCCCATTAAATCTCCTTCACTTGCGTGAACTTATTAATTATAAAGATGTAACGCACTCTTGAAGATTCTTGTCATAATGAACGTTACATTTAAGCATTATCAGTAGTTATGGCTGAGCCTCGTTTCCGCAAATTTAAGGGGTGTTTTATTAAAACACCCCTAACTCAGAGCCTAACATTGATCAGCAGGCTCTATTCTATAAAAATCCGCTATCGAGCCTTTTCTGACTCGATCATTGTACGAAACCCTTATTTTGGGGTCTTGGCTTCCGGACTAATATTCTCGTTCGCTCTTTTTGACTAACAAGCCCAGTGGAGACCGGAAACAGAGAGCCAAGTGCACATACCGCATGAAAGTGACAGCCGGAAGTGAGGGGCACGCATAATACACCAAAAAATAGCCCTATGTACCGAGGTAACTTGGGTCACTCTTCTCTAGTTTTAAGATGGTTGCTTCCTCCCTGTCAGATAAAGCCTTTTGTGATGTGACGAAAAAGGCGCGATTTAGTATGCAAATATAGGACACCGCGGTGACAAGTTATCACATGCAATTCAATGAAGCGAAGCATGCGTACTGTGCGCATTCTATGCTTAGATTCGTGTAATTAGCTACCGTATTTGTAATGGCCATCAAAGCTATCCGAGCTCGAAAATAGCGATCAGTTTGAAGGAAAGGCCGCCATCCGCAGACCTTCGTATATTTGGAGGTAGAGTAAGATACAAGAGGTGCAGGATCGGAAAGGCATGGAATTACTGCGGCTGTTTTACGGCATTCAGTCTCCCTCGTTCTTCACTCATTGTTGTTTTGGTGAGTTCAAAACGTGCTACGCACTCTTCGATTACGCGAATGATACTGCGGCTTTAAGCTCATCAGCTCATTGTGATCGTTGTAATGAGGATGCATGGAGTCCTTTTTTTGCTTTCTGCTTGCTGTCTGATTCGCAATTCGTCAAAATCTTCTAAGACCGACCTGTTGATTATTGAATGGTACACCATTTAAACTGCTATTTTGGGACCGTCATAGTCATTTTACGATCTATGCGAAATGCGTATCTACTTGCACAGACTCGATTTATGTTTGTTGTGATTTTCGTTTTTTATTTTGTACGTAAATTAACGGTTACTCAATGTAGCGAGCGAAACTGAAGTGTAATTTTGCAATCACAACGCAATTAAAATTCGCCACGCTTTCTAAATACGTCCTATCATGTGAAGAGTGTACGTGATCAGGAGCGGTCAACTTTCATTAGTGTGATAGCACTGCGGCGTCTATACTAAGGGTTTTATTTCGCAACAACCTTTCAAATTTTCGAAAGAAATTTCTCCATTGTAAGGTAGCCAGAATACTCGAACTAAATCGCTGTGAGAGATTTGGATTAAGCAAAACTCCCCGAACATGAATGAGCACATATGACAAGTTCGCACCGTGCAAGTTGACTAGACGTGAAATGACCTCTGGAATGCTTTATTTAGCCACGTTGTCTTTTACTGTAGACACTTTAAATGATCTCGTGACCGCCCCTTTGCCTATGCTTTGCTGCTGGGATGAATAGAGGTTTTCAAGTCTAGACGAAAAAAATGTAGACGAGTTCATCTTACCTTGTCATCGACGACGGCCTTGAGAGCAATTCGATCATGGCCTTGAGAATTGCTTCGCAGATAATCCTTTTTATTGAGTTGATTACCTTGTCTTGAGATTAAAATTTACCTGTGAAGTTGCACCGACTACGTTTGATAAGGTTTTCTCAATACTGAATTTGCTTCACCGGTCTAATAATTGAGTAACGTTCAGTTGGCATTTGGTTAGCAGAAGTTGCAACGGTAAAATATTCCTCATTCAATTTGGTCATGGTCAGTTGGTTCCAATTGAAAAAAAAAAAAGATGGAGTTGTAAGATACTTCCAACCGAGTGAAAGCTAAAAATCAGAGTCAAAAGCAAAGTCACAAGCTCAACAGAATCGTATTCAGAAGGATCAAAACTGTTGCATTTTCTTCCTATTCCACTTATGCCTCTGTCGCTTTTGATCCAGTGAAAGAGATTGTCAGTTGCAAGCAGAAATGGAAAAACCAACCAATCACAATGCCAATTCTCAGGCCCTTGCAGTACATTCTTCCACTTGTGACTCTAACAACTCAGTTTTCACTGGATTGTGAGCGACTGAGTCGCAAGTGGCAAAATTATTTTTCTTCCAATTTGGTCAGATTGATATTCATTAGATCCTATGGCTGTGTGCTTATGATTGAGACTCCAACTTCAACTCAGAGTTGAAATGAGATGAAAACCAGCCTTTAGATTACCAATCACTCTTCTAGACAGCTATTGAAAAGTATAACTTCTGTGAATTAAGAATCCAGGATTTTAGAGTAGCAATTGGACTATCAAAAATTTGGCCAGATTGCAAGATTGTCCAGATACTGAGAGTGGAAACTGAGATGCTGCACGCAAATTTTAGTTAAATAACATGGGAACATTTTCAGAATTCATGTATATCTTTTCAAAAACCAATGCAAACTTGTACAAAAAATTTCTGGCAAGATTCCTTACCCCTTAGATACTTAAAAAAAGGCAGCATTGTATTTTCATTTAGACTTTTTGGTTTGGTTTTCAAAGTACTTGTTGCTGTAGTCTAATTTTATGTCTGATGTAGACATGATGGTTAATGTCAAATGCAACAATCAAACCTATCTTTTTGGACACAACATTTAGGGGAAACCCCAATTCTAGGAGCATAAACAATAGTCCCTTTAGGAAAAAATCCTCTTTTTATTTGCAACACCTCTGTGAAAGGGACACTTTTTGTAGACTAGAGTTTTCCCCCTGTGGAAAGGGTGGTGAATAATTCAATCCAAAACTTGCTTAAATGTGGTTACTTCTGTTTTAAAAGACAAGACTACGGCTAAGAATATGAAATATGCAATTCCCTATTTTACCTGTTGTACTTGTATTGAAATACTCTCTTCTGAGTTCATTTTTACTTTATATCAGCTTCAACACGGCAGTATTTTTAACATCAGGGACTCTTCATCTTTACCTTATAGCAAAAAAAAAGGAAAACTGAAATGATAGAATTCTTCTTTCTTGACAAAATGAAAGTTGATGTATTGATTCTTTTGTGTGACTAATGCATATCGTTCTCTTTTTTTGTGTTTCTATTCCCAGTTTGTTTCTTTTTATTGTGGCCACTCCTGGTTGCCGCAGAACGATATCCAGAACATGGTAAGTTATATTGGGGTGAGCAGCTATATATATAGCAGCTTCATTGACATTAAGAACATATTGCACATTAGGCATTTACTTTATAGCATGTGTGATGTCTATCTGGCTGATGTCTTTGGCATGGAATATCAATAATTAGCATATACCACTCAACTGAATAGTGCTTTTCACACCTGCTGATTGGCTAGTTTAGAAGTAAATAGCAACTATTATTCACCTCCAAGCAGCCTATGATAAAAATCACATTTAATGACTACCAATCAAGTTTAATTTAAAGAACTAATAAACCTAGTTTTGCTGGTATCTGTGTGGTATATACTAAAACAATTATTCACCTCAGTGTTGGTGAAAGTAGTAGATATTGACCTTGCAGCTTAGTGGCTTGGTAAATATCCACCACTATTCACCTCCACTCTGGTGAATAATTGTTAAATATCATTCACTGGCATGGAATTTTAGTGCATCCTGGGTTATGCCTTGAATATAATGAGCTAGTTTCCCTTGCTGATTCCTGGTACACTCCTTAAACCTGTCTGATTGAAGATCAGGGGACAGCTGGAGAGTTAAGTGTCTTGGCTGGTAAAACAACACAATTAATGACTAGACTCCTTTTCTGTATTTTACTTTGTAGTTATTGGGATACTTACAGCAGGGTCTCCCATGGTGTTAAGAATGCAATTTTACTTAATTATGCTCAGAAACTTGTTGCAAATTGCACTGGTGATTATAGGGAGATATGATGCAATCCTCAACCAATCAGAGCATGTTAATCTCTATAATTACTTTAGTAATTATGCTAAGTATTGTTAGTGATATCTCTGGGTTCCGATAGAGAAATAAGATTTTAATTCAAACAAACTTTTGAATTTAGTGGGTGCCACTCGGAAATATGACCTGCCAAATCGACCAATTATCGTGCACATACCAAGTGAGAGATGTCAGTAACAAAATAGCATTTCATATTAAGTGTATCTGTTGTTCATGATTTTATGAATTTCACAGTTGGGTTGCAAAACGAAACTTTGAAAAAATGTGAGCTTGGAGAGCTAATCAACATCTCCTTTTTACAGAGTGTAGTGGAGACATCTATCTCAATAAGACAACTTTCTCTCTCTCATCACCGGACTATCCTAGTTCCTCACCTCGTGGCTCTGAATGTTCATGGAAGGTGAGCAATCCAAGAGGGATGGCAGTAGTTGTTCAAGCTATTAATCTTGATTTTGGATCAGAGATAAAAGATGACTGTGAAAATGGCAGGCTAGAAATTTTCAATGGTTGTGGTTCCGAGCGGTTTCTAGTGGAAAAGATTTGTCAAAGGCCTAAAACTGAGCCAGTTGGAATCTTATGGGTCTCATCAGGGTCTTGTGTAACTATAAAGTTCTCTTCAGGGAAGCGTAAAGGCAATAAATTTCGTCTAAGCGTGGCGGAGAGTGCAGGTAAAATGACATCAGTTGACTATTTTCTTAGCACTGTTAAAAGTATTCTGCTTTTTTTAATTTGTGAAACAAAATGAAACAGATATGAACTCAAAATCTGGAATTTGCTAAATGAAAATCTGTCACATATTCAATCAATTTTTATTTAGACATGATAAAATTTTTTTCCCAAAAGATTGTATAATTTTATTCAATCGGTAAGATTTGTTTGAGGCCTGTCATCTTTGAGTGGAATGAACAGCAACCATTAAGTTAAATTTTGTCGATTATGCCAACCATCTCATTATTCTTTTTTCTTTTCTCATTTTCATAACTGAATCAACAAAAACCTAACAATGAACTGAAGTTCGAAGTCAAACCCCTAAAATCCCTGGCAATGCCACAATGTACATGTAGTCATTTCTTGAAATGCCTCATTCATATATATATCTTTGTTTAACTGTGTAGTTATTTGTTATACATTATATTTGTTTACTTCAACTGATATTTGCGACTGAGACCAAACTTTTTATGACAAGATTGTACAGTACATGCACTTTGCATTTTTTGTTTGACAACTTGTTTTCTTGCAGCCTCCTGTGGAGACATATTGAAAAATGACAACAACAAGAACCAAACCTTTGAAGGCAGACTGCCTGCAAACCCTGGAGGAAGCAACAAGTGTGTATGGATCATTGTTGTCCAGAGGGGCATAATTGAGTTGGCATTCAAAGACAGATTTCAAGTGACAAGCCTTGCCCAGGACTGTAAGGAGAATTATGTTCAAGTTCAAGATGGCAGATACAGGTACAATACCATGAAGTGTTCAGCTATTAGGGCTGAGCTTTACACCAAAGATAGAGTAGTTTTTGATTGAGGGTCAAAAGTGATTTGCATGTCAGATTGAACTGTTGTTATTTTACCTTCGTGGTGACTGGATGACACAACTTTGGCCTCTTTCTCAACATTTTTTTGTTAGATAAAAATTAAATCACTTGCACTTCCCTCTCATCTTACCCACTCTCATGACTGTTTACACGTACATCTAATTACTGTAACCCTCTCCCTTCTAAAAGTGAATATTATCTTGTTTCTCTTTACAATATCATCCCTGATTCAAAAATTAAGGTCAAAAAAGGAAAGAAAAGATCACTTACTTAAAGAAGCTCTAGATTGTTAAACAAATTCTCCTTCACACCATTAAAGGAAATGTAGAGAGAACAGTATGGAGAATATGCACATTGATGGTAGGGGTCAAAGGGTTCTGTGGGTTGTTATTGAGTCCTTGTGATATGTACAGCCATTTTGGGTGCTGTGGTTTTGTTTTGTTTTTTTTTTATATATGTGTTGCTGATCAAAAAGTGTTTCTTCTGTAGTAACCTCCTCTTGTAAATTTACTGAGCATACATGAAACTAAAATGTATTTTGTGTTTGAGCAGTACTTCACCTGTCCTTGGAAGATTTTGTGGAACATCAAGGCCATACCCTGTGTATTCATCAGGGCAATACTTAAGAATAACACTGCATGGAAGTAACACTGGGATCACCTCTAAGCATTCCTTCAAGGCACAGTACACTGTTGTAGACAGCACTCCAGCATCCAAAACCAGTATGTTGAATTTCATCCCATCTTTGTCATTTTATCTTTGGCATAGTTGTTTAATTTGCAGGTTTTGCTTTTAAATTAAAACTTTCAGAATTAGATCAAGTCTAATCAGAGTGTTGTAGCCCATGATACCTGGGTGTCTCCCTGTCAGTTTTCCTAACCTTGAAACTACCCCAGGTTGTTGCTATTTCTCTTTGATGAGCCAAACACAGGTTACCATGCAGCATTTTTGTCCTGATTCCCTGAATGGTTGGTGCTACACTGTTCTGTATCTATCTATACTCCTGGAGGTGGTAAGCCACTGGTCCTAACCCAAGCTTGATTTGGGGCCTTTTGATCCACCACCCAAGGCACCAACAACTTAGCCACTGTTTCTCCAGTAAATAAATATTTGTCTTCCATTTAGTGTTATGCTTTTTATTTCCTCTGTTTTCAGCTGGCCTCTCTTACTCTCAACCATACAGAGTGTTTCATCCTTTACCTTACCCAAGGAGTGTTAAGTGTTTCTTGCTCTCAACTCTATGGCATGTTTCCTCCCAACCATACCCCAGTGATGTATCTCCCCCCCTCCCCTCTTTGTTGTCTTTCAGTACACCCCCTCTCCCCCAGCTGCCCTTAACTGCTTTAGTCATACACAAATTGAGAAGTTAATTCTATTGTTACTGCTTTCATACCAGATTACTGTGATCATGCTTTTTTGTTGGATGCCAATGATGGAAGATTTTCAACACCGCGATACCTGGAACAATATCCCCCTGGTCTTAATTGTATATGGAAAATTGAGGTTGCCAGTAAGAACAAGATTGTCCTCAGATTTCAGTAAGATTTATTTTATTGTGTGTATTAGATAGACATGAGATTCATAAGATTCTCATTCTCGTTACTTACAAAATGCTTTTGCCACAACTGATGTTAGCATTCTACAGTTCACTCTTGGGGGGGGGGGGGGAGGAACAGTCATTATTTATTGCTGGGTGTGGAGGGGGAGGGTTAGGTTTGGTTATTGCTATGTTAGAATTTACCCAATACCCTCATAGGGCTCTGTGATTTTATGATGCTCACACACACCATTGGTAGGTAATTTGCAGCCTATTTTCTATAGCCCCCCTATTTGTACTCTGTAGGTCAGGCCTGACATCCCTCCATTCCCCTTTGAAATCCATTTGATTTCCGAAATCCTCAAACCCTCTCTTCCCCCCCTCCCTTCACAAGTATGAACACCCGTATTCTTGCGCTCTCACAAGGCGAATTTGGAAAAGCCTTCAGTTTTGGCCCTCAATTAATTAAATGACTTGGTAATTTCGGTGACTTTGAATTTTTACATTTTTCTTGCAATGGGTGATCCACTGTAAATAGTTTTTGTGTTTTCGGAACCATTCGATTAAATAGAAAAAGACGTGTGGTAAACTTTGTGTTAGCTATAGGAATGAATAATAAAAACAATACCTTTTTATTTTGTTCAGACTTTTGCAAAGCTGAGTGTGTTAGATAATCCCATAAAAGTGCAAAATGATAAGGTTCCTTCTCACAACAACTACATTAAGCAACAGTTCCACCAATATTTTTGCGTGTTACTCAGTGATCAAAATAAATTTGTCCCTGTTGTCTCAGCTAATTCTGTTCAATGGATTAGGAAGTCGCAGTTTTATTTTAACATATTAGCATTTCTCAAAATTTCCTCTAACAGAAAGTAATTCCTCTATCAGTTGGGGTTTCTTCAAGTCATGTTTAATACCAAGCATTTACTACGATTTTTTATCTGAAGCATTTTCAACTAGCTGATCTTTTCGACGCTGATTTTCCCTTAGGGAGTTTGATGTGGAAGGGGATTCACAGGTATGCCCAGATGATTCCGACTATGCTAAAGTGTACAATGGTTTGGCTAGCTGGTCCCCGGTGATTGGCCGATATTGTGGCCGAGTCATCCCGGCCACCATCAAATCGAAGACGAACAAGCTCCGAATAGAGTTCCGATCCAACAGTCAATATGCTGGCCGAGGGTTTGATGCAGTGTACACTATCCAGAGCGACGAAGCAGGTATGGTGTATCTTAGTGACATTGGTGGAGCCTAGTCAAGTGTTAGGGCTGTTTGTGTGCGCTTTCCAAGAGGTTGAAATAAACGTTAATATTTAATGATCTTGATTTATACAATAATGAGCTAACCCTCTTTTCCTTTATCTGATCTCGTTAAGATATCCTTGTCTGATCTTCTCGGTTCGAATCTTCGTGTAGTCATTGTAAACTAGATGACGATTTTGACGCTTTTTTATTTCTAAATAAGCCTATAAACCAATTTTTACAGACAAGTACCCTGAGGGCTAGAATTGTAAATATCTAAGTTGCTAAAATTCATGTAGTGATGTTAAAAAGAAAATAGGAAAAATGTTTGAGCAAGGGGACACTCGGAGTTGAACCAAGGACCTCTCGATCTGCAGTCGAATGCTCTACCACTGAGCTATATCCCCATTGCGTGAAAGAGCGATGGAATATTTCTTTTTTAAAACAACTATTACGTGGCAGAATACCAGGCGACATATTCTTTCACCATGGATACGATATCTTTATTGGGGTCTCGAATATAAAATATTCGAATTCGATTACGACATTAAATGGATATCATTGAATGTGAATTATGCAAGCAATTCACCAGCAGGTAATCTTGGCTTTTCTGGTAGGCTACAAGCATTTCGAAATCGCAGTCGTGAAATGAGAAATAAGACTTAAGTACTGATTTTCTCGAGAGCCTTTTCTTCTGGTTTCGATTCCCTGTTTTTTCTTTTGTTTTCATTTTTGTCCTCTAAGTGAATGATCTTACGATTGATTGTTTTTCTTTCTTTGTGATTCACTGCTCGCTTTTCGCTTTCTTCACCCGCCTACGCCATTTGACTCCTCTGATGACAAGATCATCGAGATAAGAAATATCCCGGATTTACACCAACTGGTTTACAGTGATCAAATTGAACCAATTTTGAAATATCACCTTCAACCATGAGAGCGGTGATTGCAAAGGTCATTTTCGCATCTGGAAATTTCAGATGGATTAAAAACGAAAAACAATTTCACCATCTTTCTAATATCCCTGACCAATGAATACTTCCGGTTTAGGCTAGTTCCAAATACCATTTCCGGTTGTAAATTTTAGTATGAGTGAAAGTCTTGATCTTCTGTGATGAGCCTTGGCTTCCTGACAAATTATTGGCTGGTGAACACTTTCGTTCCCATCCTGTAATTAATTGATTTAAAAGCGGCGAGCTTTTCAGAACGCGATTTAAGTCACGAAAAATTCAAAAATTCTTGTTGGGATCTTGGGATTTCAATCCGATAAAAGGAAACATTTTAATGGGGCTGTTCATTTTAATTTCGTTTTCAGTTAGAAGGAAACTTTCGAGTAATGTTCAAGGTTTATAATTTTATTTAACTACATGTTACAATATATGAGGAAACTTTTAACCTTGGTTTACGATTGGTCTAAATTTTTACCTTTTTTGAACCCAAAATATTTTGTTATTGGTTGTTATTTTAATTTCCATTATTTTTTTAGTCATTTCTTTGTTTTGCTTTTTCTTGTCCTATTTTTATGGCCACTGCCTCCTGTGGAGGCGAAGCAGTAATGTTGTCCTGTTGAGTGAGTGAGAGTTAAAATAGAATAGAATACGAACGACGTCTTCGTCCTCAACGAAGTCTGCCGAGTTTTACCCGATATTCCTCGCTCTTGGCTTTTGTTTGTTTCCGAACATCTTCGGTTGTTCAACGTTTAATGACTTCTTCGAATCGCTTCGAATGTTACGCGGCATATTAGCAGGTAATCACACTGTTTTTCGGTGCTACTTCATGGTTTTCTCGTTGTGTACTACAGGAGACGATAAACATTTCACAATCACTTCAGAATGGCACGTGAAAAAAAGAAAGCGTTTGAATGATATTGAAGAAATATCTAAATACGTTTGATCTGTACATCGTGGAAACTTTGTAGAAGAATTTATATATTCGAAAAGAGATCATTTTACCATTTCAATCAGCGTCAAATGCTCAGAAGAGCCGTTAAATTTGCGAAGCGAGGAAGGTCTATAATACGATACGTTGAGTTCAACAGGGTGACGCCATTTGATTAAACGATGGAATGATGGAAAGGCCTAATATTCTACAGCGCGGAATGCCTTGTTGTATGAAACAAAAGTCTCAAAAAAATGGAATTGCAATGTATAATTAACAGGCAAATCAAAATTAAAAGAAGGCTAGTTTAATCATTATTGAAGCCTAGGGATAGACGGACAGAGGAACAGTGAGGTTCTCGAGCGAGCCTCTATAAGTTATCATTACTATTACTTTTGTTATCATCATCATCATTATTATTATTATTGTTATTATTATTATTAATGTGATTATTTGTTACCATTTAATGAGTGGTTGTGTGTCAATTAGTCAGTGTATTCTTGAATCATCTTTCTCTTGTAGAATAGGGCTCTGATAAGTATGTGGGATGCAGCAGGGTTTCTATTTTGCAGTAGTATTAAATTTCTTTTTACAAACTTATTGTACCATAAAGTGTGTTAGTGTTTTATTGCAAATCATGAGGTTTGAGGATGTATAATTTTGCTAAAGTACGAATGAAAACATCACGATACAAAAAAACATGTTAATTCACTATTCTTTTCTAACTGGAAGTGCTTTAATAAGTGTTAGATGAGCAAAACTTAGCTCACAATGTGCCAATCTCTTCTTAAACTTCGATTTGTTCCTCGTGTACTTCTTTTTGTGCAAGATTAAATGAAATCCTTTGATTTTCAGACGGAGAAAAAAGGAATCACTTCACTGGAATAATGATTGGTGCCTCTTGTGGTGTCATTTTCATCGTGCTCAGTCTTCTGGCCGTGTTCCACACTCGCAAGTTGCGGCGCCAACGGGCTCAGAGCCGGATATCAGAAGTGGCCAGCACTGTTTCTTTCGACATCCATCAGGCTAATGCCCCGCCAGCTTATGATTTAGGTAATGCTGGTAAATCTAGAGGGAAATGTGTGAGATGTGTATGTTAAACATCCTGAAGAACTGCCCATCCATATTCGAAAAAATGTTCTGGAGACCCTTTTGCGTCTTGATAGATAACAGCAATGTCCGTCCATTCCCTCAATCCGTTACCTATAGCGTCTTTCGACTTACGCAATAACAGCAAATTTTGCAATTATTCCTTTGCAGTTATGGCGTCTCCGGATCTTTTCCCTTCAAAGGAACGCCAACAGTCTCGTGGTTACTCCGGTGTTCCACACCTTCATCGGGAAATCAGCTATTTACTGGGTGACCCTGAGTCGGATGACGAAGATCTCCCTCCTTATCCAGGACTTTCCGGTAGGGATGGAGTGGTGGAATTTTGTTTTGGTCAACCTTCTGATGAGAGGAGAAGGTCTCACTCGAAAGAACGTCATGTGTCCGAATCGGAACAACCCTCATGTCAGATTTCGGCGGTTTGGTACCGACGCTGTTCGACGGATGCGCCGTCCTCGCCAATTGTTCGGAACCTCGAGTCCTCTTTGGAAAATGAAGTGACAACGCTTGAGCGACGGGACTCCAAAGAAACGGTGCAACCTGTATTCCAGCGAATGGACACGACTAGTAGTTTTGTGACAGATGTGTAACTATTACATGAGTAGAGGAAATGTACCAGAAGGAAAGAAGAACCTTCAAGATTGAAGAGAATATCTCTCTTTCAAGCAAATATATCGAACTCGGAAGCCCTTCGTCTCTACGAATTTCCAGAGGTTGTTACAGCAGTTAAAGTTGCTTTGAATGATAGTATAAAGGAAAGTGCTTTCCAGCTATCACATTTGGTTACATAATTTGAATCGCTTTGAAGTTACTGGATGGGATTTTTCCCGTTTAGTTTGCGTTGCAGAATATTTCGAACTGTTTCGTGTCGCCCATGGCTTTGTCAGGCTCTCAATAACAATCGACAGAGTTTTGTTTTCGCAATCATGCTAGCTCGCTTATAATAATTTAATAATTTTATTTGGACCTCAAACGGTCAGAAATTGGGCTCGTGTTGAAACTCTCACAAGATATTACCGACTCCTTTCGCGGCTAGAATGTAAACTGAGAAGGCGACAAACTCGGAGAGGAAAAGGAAGAGAAAGGGTTACCTGGGAAGGGAAAGGTCGACACCTACACGTCTCATGTCCTTCTACCATTAGAGAACTGAATGGGTTTAAAACTACCTTAAAACTACAAGCTCGTTAGGGAACTTTCCTATATGCCCTCAAGTTTCTAGTTTAACGAGAAAGTGTAGTTTTTTGTTGTCGTTGTTTTCAGTTTTGTTTTGCTTGTTTTCACTTTCTCCGTGCGTTTTCTTGTCCTTTTTTTTCCAAGCGAAAGTTTGTTCGCAGTTTGCATCTCTTTCAATGCCTTCTTGGTGCACGAATCTTCTTCATTACCCGCCTGGTAGGAGAAGCTCCTGATTTTTGTGCGCGCTTAAGTTTGGTTTTAAAGTTTGTGCTAAAGCAAGAAAAGGAGATCTTTTATCTTTTAGAGATGAAGCAAGGACGTGATCCCTCTTTCATTTTTGGCTTTTATTAATCGTTGTGCAATCGTGTCTGCTTTTAACGACACTTTTTTTTATAATTAGCACGCCATCGCTAGCTGCTGCTGTTGTCTCACTGGAATGCTTGCCGGTTTGAAGTGCTCAGAGGAACATATATCTTAATGAAATTATTTTTATTGAATCAGATGTGGCACTAAATGAGACAATTTTATGTCCGGCATTCAACGAGTTCCCTTAATTGGGGATTGATTATCAATTTTTATCAAAAATAAACTGTCAACAACTCAGATTCGTATAATTTAAGAGAGACAAAGTTATTTCGTTGAAAAATTATTTACAAAATATTGTAATTACAATGACTTATTGAAATGAAATTTGTATCCTTATGAAGTGAAACTTTGGGCTGTAAATAAACCACGCTCAACAGATCTTCGAGTGTTAATCGTGACGTAATCAGCGGTGAACTTAAAAGGGGCCAGTAACCATTTATGGCCGGGGGCGGGGTAGGGGGGCGGCATGGTTGTGTCACAATAAAATCTACCAAACCCCCTTTCCTTTCCCCCCCCCCCCCCCCCCTTAAGGCTCTTTGTATTCTAATGATCTCCCTACTTGGTACTCGATTTTCTATAGTTCCTCTTTTTACTTCTTTTGGTGGAAACTGAACCCCATCCGTTTCCCCTTAAAACCATATGACAAAGTAGTGCTTGTCTCACGATGTGGTCTTTTGCGTAGCCAGCACAAGGTGTCCAGTTAGCAAACGGGTTGCTATGCTTGCGCAGAGAGAAAACCGGGTGGAGAGAGATTAAGCAACTCGTCCAAAACCACCTTTTCCGCTTAGTCAATGTGGACCCTGTTCAAATTTAAACTCCCATGATCAAAAAAGTCGTTTCTCCATGCTGTTTACCACATTTTCTTGAATTTTAGATGAGAAAATATCTGTGAAATCAAACTGTATCCTAAGGTTTATGTTTTATTGCTTCTCATCACCTTTCTGTTTGAAATTAAATGGATACTGTGAGAAGAATTTCTTAGTTACTCACTCCGTTTAAGGGATGAACTGACAAAAAACATCTGGGACAGGCTTTCATATTTTAGGTCAGAAGTGAACACATGCCCAGCCTGAAATTATCATTGTTGTTGTATTTCTAAGATCATTGCTCACAATCTTTTCTTTTAGGTAGAAGTGTTTTTCGTGTACTTGTACGTTTGCTTAAGGTGTCTGTTGAACGGCGAGGTGGATCATTTGCACGGTCCTTGGAAGTCAGTCCTTGTTCTTCTTCTTCATCATTCTTAAAATCAGACAAGTTCATCAACCTTTTCTATAACGAAGTGTAATTAATCATGATACCATCTTTCTGAGCCTCATTGCCCTGCACAAACCCAGGTTGAACCAGGCCTTCTGATCGCATCAATATACTGCTGTAATTTAAAGTTTACATGGAGAAATTGAGGGCGAGGTAGAGGAATGAAAAGTGTAAGAAATTTCGAACAAGAAATCGATCAAAAAATTAATTTCAGACCTGAATTGTTGCCCGAAATTACCTGTAAAACTCCACAACAACTACGGTTCACCTCTTTTCAGATGAGAAGCGATGCATGATGGGTACAGTAACATGTAAATATGGCGTCGAGCGGGAAAGTCGATGCATTTGAGAATAATATCTTTAGTGATATCTGAGACGGGACAGGTACAACGTACAAGGTTGGTTTCTTTGAAATTCCAACCATTTGAGCTATTCCCAATCGTAAAATTTTCATTCTATTCACAAATCCTGGCATCTGATATGATTGCTCATTCGATTAATTTTTCCCAAATTATTGTTCGTAACTTTTAAACCGAATTAGTCAATGAATATCAGGGCATAAATAATCGATAAGGGCTTATCTTTACTTTGATCTTACGTCTTGAATCTTCTATTCGAGGGAAGACCTGAATTTACTTTCGTTTGAAAGAATCGACAATGTTGTAGTTGTTTTAGCCGCCGTCATGCCAACAAATGAAAAGAGAGCATAAATTACGAGGACTATCGTCTTAGAAATAACACTTGGATTTCAACTCTTGTGCTGCCCTCTTTAATAAGTGACACCATAGTATCAAAAATTGAAATTCACTATTACAGACATCATTTACTGTATACAACTGAAATCTGGAGAATGTTTAGAGTGGACAGCATATGACAACCTCTCTCTTCTGAAATTTGTTTGGTCGCCAATTTTTCTCCTCATCGATTGAAAGACCCTTAAATTGATGCAGATTTTCCACAATCAAATAAAAATTGGCCAAAAAATTACTATCTCTGAAAAGGTAACCAATTAAAATTCCTTTAAAGTGGAGAGTAGAGTTTACATGACTTCATCTCCTCTGTAGATAAACAAATCCATATTCACTTATCTTTGAGATTAAGTAAAGTATATAGAGCACTGGGAGATATTTTTATGCATGTCCAGGAGACTCCTGCATTTCACATAATGAGGTAGTGTAATTATTCTGTAAATGCTAAAATAAGTCCTTAGGGGGCTCATTCACTGTGAGACCTCCCAAGAGGGAACATTGGTGGAGAGTGGGGCTTAGTTATGAGAAAGTGATGTGAGTTGAAAATCCAGAAATGAAAGCCAAATTTGAGCCATTATTTTCATCGGCCTGTCCCCCGCCATTTAGTGAATGCTGCTTGCCGTGTGGATTTTTTATGGTTAGGACAGACACTTATAACAAAGGCCTTCAAATACAAGTACACCATTAATGTAACCCTACCCAGCCCAAATGTATGAAAATACATGACTAGAGTTTTTATTCAGCTAAGAAAGGAAGAAATGGGCTTATGAGGGTGAAGGGGGGGGGGGGATTTATTGCTCTTGATCTAGGTGATAGACTTGGCAAAGGAGGCATAATGTCTGAGAAGGGAGTCTTTGGTCAGTGGTTGTGGTACAAGCTATAATCAGGCTGATAGGACTTGGTGTCTCTGAAATTCCATTGATTTTTAATTTTTCACTACCTTTGTATGGAGCATGGAAGTGGTGTTTAAATTAATTATGATTTAATACAGTAGATACAATTAACAATTATTCCATGATAGTGCACTGGATATAAGATGGTTAATAGCCAGGGAGGTGCATAGTGTTGATTTGACTATAACCAATCTTGTATTAGATGCACAATCATGGAATAAGTGAAAATTCAATAAGTTTATGTCTTGTCCCTAGTGAATCAGAAATTCCAAAGTATGGGATGTGGGTCAAGTGCTCATCAAGTAGAAGTTGATGAAGCAGAGGAAAGAAATGATGTAGATCCTTACAAGAAAGCAACAAAATCTGGTGAGGAGACATTTAATGTGAACTTGTTTTTTTTCAATGACACAGAGGAGATATATATATATTTTGTTGTAACACTGGGAGATGAAGTTTATTTCTAAGTGCTGATGATGAATCATCTTTTGCTAAGTGATCATGGGGAATGAGTAAGAGACACAATTAGTGCAAGAGGATGAATTGAATATTGCCAGTGTTTATGGCTTGTTCAAAGTACACTGTATATCATATCAATTGGGTGTCCATTGCTCACTATTCAAGCCCTTGCTGGCTCTGCTGTTTGCATCTTGTGGTTAATATATAATTATGAGCTGGTTTGGTGTTAAAAAGGAGTGGAAAAAATATCCAGCATGTACATGCTGAGTGTTAAGTTTGCTTTGTACTTTTCAAGAGAAGACAGATGCATTTATATCAAAGAAAAAATGCTGGTGAACACACAAGTGTTATACTAGTGTTCTTGAAGATTCCCAAAAGTTAACAATTTTAATGAGGAATAGGTCATTTATATCTTGGAAGCAGAGTGCCTTGAATTGAACAAGTTTGTAAGCTGAGCATAATTCACATATTTATGAAATTAGACGAATATGCTCATTTTTGTTAGTAATTCAATCCTACACTGCCAATCCAAGTGAAGCACTTATTTTGATATGATTATTTTGTAACATATTATGTGTTGTCAGTTGGGAGAACTGGTTTTGGAAAGGAGCAAGACTTTGTCAATGCAGCTTCAACAGAAGAGGGAAAGAACTTGAGGGAGCAAGAGAAACATGTCACTGGCGAAGTATTATCTGATATACAAAATATTTCTACAACTTCTGCAAAGACAGAGCAGGCAAAATCAGGGAAGAAATTTGTTAAAAATGACATCATAGAGGACAGTAAAAGTGGTATTGTTAAGGGAGATGATATCCCTAATGGAAAAGATGACAATGGTAGTTCAGGGCTGACAAATCAGGTTACAGATAGAGATGGTTTATGTATAGTTTCTGCTGGCATGGATCAGAGGAATGAAAATTCTGAGGTACATGTTACTCCTCAGACTGGGACTAGAGATTCTGGTCCTGCCAAAGATGGCTGTAGTTGTAGAGGTGGGGTAAAGAAAACATCCCTGAATGAAACAAATGATTCATTTACCCAAGTTGTTGCAACACCCAACCAAAGCTTTCAAGACTCTTTTGCCAACGAAATATCTGGACTGGAAACTGACTCAGAGTTAACAAATGGTACAATTACTACATCACACCAAACAGCAGAGAGTACTGATCTTAATCAGTTGAATGCTATTGAGGTGACTGACTCTGAAAGCAATCAAGAAAGTACAGAACGTACCAAAGAAACGTATAAAGATCGTGACAGTGAGTTAACACATGGTGCGGCTGCTACAGATCAAACAGCTGAAAATACTGATCTTCATCTGTCAGAAAATCAGTTGGATGCTGTGAAAGTGATTGAATCTAAAAACATTCAAGAAAGTAAGGTGAAAGAAGCTACAAAAGCAACATTTGAAGAGGAAATAAAGTTAAGAAATGTAGAGGATAAATTAGATGTAGCCGAGGTGACTGATCCTAAATGTATTCAAGAAAATGAAGAATCCTCTACCCAAAAGAAAGCCATAGAAAAAAGGACAACTGAGTTAGAAAATGGTGATATTTGTAGGGAACAAACTGCTAAGAATGCTGATATTTATCCTTCAATAAATCAAGATATTGCTGAAATTAAGGATCCCCTGTTTTGTGGCAACTTGAACAAAGCTGTAACAAGTAAAAATGAAAGTGACCGAGGGAAAGTTCTACAAATATTGAACCATGTGCCAGTTGTACAAGCTACTGAAAATATCCAAGGTGGCCAAGGAAATTGTGCCACAGATAAGAGTGAAAATGATGTCAAAATAAATCTGTCAGATAGAAATGTCACATCAGCTGAAAGTCTCTCAGTTGTTGGTGAAATGAGCAGTGTTGAAACAGAAGCACAAGATTCTGCGCTTTTTCGAGACGTCATTGCCGAAAACAGGCTCATTGCAGCACTACGTCTTTCCTGCAAGTTATCACCTGGGCATCTTGTGAAAGATCTTAATGTCATGGGTGTGAAGTCAGTTCAATTGATGCGTTCACTTTCACCAGGGGTTGTGACTGTAGCAGAGCTGATACAAAAGCTTGTTCACTTGACGGAACTTGATCTATCAGGAAATCTTATTGGACCTCAGGGATTTCGTGTTATTTGTTTGGCTCTCAGAAGGAATGTTACTCTTAAGTCTTTGAACTTGGCAAACAACTTGGCAGACACTGATAGTTCTGTAAGTATTGAAATCTTTTTTTTTTATTAGCTATTATTTACTAGAATACTAATTCTTTGCGAAACAAAAATATTTTATTAACATCTAATGGCAACCTTCATCAACTATCATAAATTTGGTCAGGAATCCCACAGAGCCAAAAGCATTTCGTTTAGTTCTGGTTGATTTCGAAACAGCTTATCTCATGACATAATACAAATTTATTTCGGCGATTCAAATTTACCCAAACCTTTTTCTTATTTCTTTTTTTTTTTGTTAAGGTTTTTGTTCTCACAAAATTATTTTATTATATAATATGTACAACTAACGACATTCTCTCACAAATGCCAACTTGTCACCGCCAAAAACTTAAGCATAATCAGCTTTTTGAAATAACCTTGATAAGTGAGTGTGATGTTTTCTCTTCACGCGTAAAGGACTGTTTAGGAGAAATGCTGTCTGTCAACTCCACTCTGGAGAGATTGGATGTTTCTGGGAATAACCTTGGGAGTGATTACTTTTCGCGATGTGTTGGACCAGCATTGATGAGCAACAAATCTCTAAAGGTGTTAAAGTTTACCAGTTGTGGATCAAATGATGTGTCTGCCATTTGCGAGGCAATGGTAGAAGGAAATACAACAATTGAGGAACTCGATGCCAGTAATAATCACATTGGAGCTGTGTTTGGAGAGGGGTTGTTAAAAATCTTGCAGGTATATGTACATCTATGCATATTAGTGGTATTAGCATACTAACGGCAGAATTCTGGTTCACTCTTAATTTTCTGGGTCGTTCAAAGAGCGAATATCGCTATTCAACTGAGAAATCGTTATCCTGCGCATTTCAGTGTTGTTGAAAAGTTCATGTGTTGCATATTGTTATGGAAACTCATATCATAATGTATAGACGTTTGGTTACATGTACAGTGGATGTGTTTATAATGTTGAATGGTATCGTGAACAAGTCTTATAATATAGTGTTTGCTGTTTGTCACAGAAACCAGGTTGTCGCTTGCGACATCTTGACGTCCATGGAACGAGCCTTGGAAACGATGGAATGGCAGCACTGCGGAAAGGAATTCAAAATAACAACTCTCTCATCAGTGTGAATGCAGCTGGGCACCAGGTAAATTTACCTATGTCATGCAAAAAACTAAATTTTTGCACTGAATTTACTGAACACTGTGATTACAATTTTCACGGGAAAAAAAACTATTCGTGTGCTTGGTTCACAATGATGCACTTGTGTAGTCATTTACAGGGTTGTCAGTTAACAGTGAGGATGGAGTCATTTTCTCCGAACTTCACACCTCTGGGCTAACTTTGACATCATCTAATTAGACCGTGATATTTTGTGATATTGAATGGTACAACTTGGGACCAAAAAAGGCGACAATCAGTGTACTGCATTTGTTCATCATGGATGTTTTTTTTCAAACCACTGGTAAAAAAATTAGAGTAAAACGTACATGACTTATCAGTTTACACGAACTGAATTTAGAATACGTGACTGACGACAACTCTTCAATCGACTCTGGTGATGACTTCCGTTCAGGCGTTACTTCCGGGTCCAAACCATATACTGGAGAGAGCAAAGGAAGCTATTGTTTGTCTAACATTTGCGAAGACCAATTACTTTTTCACTGTATTGTGCAACAGGAAAAAAAAATTACCCTTAAGCACGATCTCCACATTTTGTTTGACTGTTCGTGGACTTTTCACGAGATCCAGTAAATTTTGAGAATTCTTCTGGCTTGTTGATTTTTTATTTGCCATCACCAAGCTGCCGCTGAGTTCACATGTATCTTCAAATTGGCTAATGCATGTTACTTCTCGACTTGTCTAATGTCCAGGTGTCTTGTCTGTCATTTCTCATGGAGTTTTTGTGGAGCTGTATTTGTCATCCTTCTTTGGAGGAGCTGGTTCTTGACGGAACCAAAATTGGCGAACGGGATGAATGGAAACCATCAGGTCTTGCTCTCTGTTTGCAACTTTCAGTACTTTACAGTGTATTTGAGCTTTCTTATTTTGTTATATCTACCGATCTCGTGCTGTCTAGGGTGTTTTAGAGTCTTTGCATTTATTTGTAGGTGAGATTTGTGCTAAACTCGAATGTCAGTCTTCTGGCATGGGAAATAGTTCTTAACGGTTTGCATTCATAGTCGCAGTAACTGTTCTTGATTGGCAACTATTCATCCCCAGACTTGCATCTTTTCTTACTTTCACTTTTGAATGCATTGTAACCATATAGGTGTGACTGATGAGCCGGAAAGAAGTTCGAATCTGAAAAAGCTACTTATAGCAGGATGTTCGCTGACAAATCAAGCGTTAGGGACTTTGGCAGAAAACGCTCAGGGAAAATTAAATCAGCTCTTTTCCTTGGATTTGTCCAACAATGATCAGCTTACCACAAAGTGTTTATCAAGCATTTGCGCCTTGACCTCCTCTGGTAATTGTCTTGGTTATTGATAAAGACCGTTTTACCTGTGGGAGATTATTTTCCCTGTCTATCAAATATCCTTTATTATAGAATTCTAAACAAACAGAACTTTGGAATTAATTTCCCAAGCCTCCCCTCTCAAAGCAGTGGCAAAACATGTAAATCTGTGACATACGGTTTAGCATCTAGACCCAAAGCCCTGCATCTGCCCTTCACACTTAGAGGCCCCTATAAAGCTCGATGATACATCTTATTTTTGAAAGAGACGCGATCTTCGAATGGTGGACAGCCAGTTCTGTGAGATTTCATTTCTTATGTAGTTTTGGCCATACCCTTATTAACTGGCGACGGTAGGTGAATGAAATCGCTGTGAGACAATTAATTGAAGGTTTCTTTTTGCCTTAAACGGGGAAACACGAAGGAAAAGGAATGTTATTCGATTAAATTTTTTTCTGTTCAACCCTATCTTACATTAAGCGACGAACTGGTTTTAATTTTTCCATTTTTTGCTTCTGTAGATCGAAGTGTACATTCCTTGTGTGCCGTTGACTTCTCGTTGAATGTTGCTGATGATATCGCCGCCGAAATCGTAAACCTTCCTCAACTTAAAAACCTCAAATCGCTGCTTCTAAAGAAATGTAGGATTTCACCAAATTTCATCGCTGATCTTTCTAAGCTCGTTGCCGTGACAACGCCTGAAGTCCCACTTATTTCCTCTCTGACATTGGACGGAATCAAACTGTCAGGAACAGATGCTCTGAAAAGAATGCTGGGATTGTCAGACATATTTATACCCATAACTCCCTGCAGCTTTGAGTTGTTGTCGCTTATAGGGTGTGGGTTGAACGATAGAGACATGAAACCGCTGATGACTGCAATAGGGAATGGACTGATTATAAAGGAATTGAGATTGGCGGCAAACAGGCTCACAGACACATCGGTCAACAACTTGTTGGAATCTACTGGAAATTCGCTTTCTCTTGAAACCCTGGATCTGTCAATAAACAAGGTTTGCATGTATTTATAAATTGCTTTTATTATGAAACACTAATTGAAACAACTGTTTTATTCGTTAGATTCGAAACGGCGGCGCTGAGAAACTAGCTTGTGCTTTAGCTGACAAACTGGCAAACCTGAAGAGCTTGTTTATGGGCGACAACTGTATCGGCAGGGAAGGGATACTTGCGTTGGTTGGCAAAATTGGTTCCGGCTCTCAACTGGGAGTTTTAAACCTCAAAAGTCAGCAACAAGCTTTGGGAGAAAAAGATGTGGATCAGATAATGGAACGGCTGGCAGAAGCACTTGGTACATGCCTGTTCATATTTTATTACCTAACATCATAATTTTGTTCTTGTCATAGTACCCTGGCAGTTTATTTTCCTCGTCTCCCTTGTTGATATGTTACGCTTTTTCTTTTAGTGTTCTTGCACTATTCATTTCGTTTAGATAATTATTAATTTGATGTAAGATAAGGAATTACTGAAGTATTATCATCGTGCTAGGATTGTACGTTAACGTGCATGGCACCCTACAACCAGTGGCAGCGTGTCTGTGAAATAACTGGCAAGCGGCCTTGTCTTATACTTTTCAGGATTCGACCCACAGAGTAGTGACCCTCCTACGTCAGACGTTTTTGTACCACCCTCAAACTTCTCAGTCAACCTCACCGGACTTGGGGGCGAACCTGGTGAACTGGGACCGAAACTGGACAGTCTGGCCGTCCTAACAGACTACAGCTCAAAACATTGTAGGACTTTGACACTTGATGATGCATTGCAGCTGTCTGTGGCTCTCTCCCAAACGGAAAACACGAGATCTCAGATGAGTCAAGGCGACTGGAACCGAGTTATCAGCGCTGACAAAGACGCACCAGGATGGTTGCAGATCTCGTCACAGCGGGCATGTGCGATATATGTTAGTAATCTGCCGCTGAGCGTGACTGCGGAGAAATTGGAAGGGCAGCTGGATAGTGAAGCGGAGTGTAACGTCGTGGAAGTCTATTTGCTAAAGGTTTAAACTTCTATTTGTTTATTAGGCTGTAACTCCTCTATTTAACTGTAAAGTGTAGTATTTATCAAATGTAGGGGACTTCGGACAGAACGAAAAAAAAATTCCCTTTCAGTAAGAATTGTTTCCTATACCTCAGAAGAGCCAAAATCATTGAAGCTTCATTTTTAAAATCAAGACGGTTTTTTCGGACAGCAGGTCTGTGTGTCCGTTCAGCCGTCAATTAGTGAGTCAGTCAGTCAGTTGTCAGTCAGTGATTTAGTTAGTCAGTCAGACGGTCAGTCAGTTGTCAGTAAGTGATGTAGTAAATTAGACAGTCAGTGATGTAGTCATTCAGTCAAACAGTCAGTCGATAAGTCAGTCAATCAGCCGTAAATCGGTCAGTCAGTCAGTCAGACAATCAGGTAGTCAGTCGGTCAGTCGGTTAGTCTTATTGATTAAAGATTACTCTTTTGAGTACCTAGAAATAGGGGCTAACATATATTTTTTGTAATTGTATTGGGAGTATTATTCTTCCTCTCCAATCTGCCTATTTTTTCTGTGAATCAGGATCAGATTCTCAGGAAACCAAATGGCTTAGCCTGGGTGTTATTTGCAGACGCTGAGTCTGTTCAAAGGGCAGTGGAATACTACAACTCTGGCCAGGCTTTCATGTACGGGACACCATTTGTTATCTCCTCCGTAAATGTTGATGTGATTGCTGATACTGACATGGAAGAAAATGCTCTGGCTAAGGCGAGGTTTGTATTTTTGATTGTGTCTTTAACAATGAAAACATTTAATTATATCTTGACTTTCTTCGTACATTTCTCTGTCTGTGGCCAGGCGCTAGGTATGTTACCATAAATGACTTGTCTCTTCTAAACACCAGGAAGGTTAAAAAACTAAACACAGCTATACAAAACCGCCACGCAGACGAGCGTTTGCTTAATTAAGCACGCCTATCGACCGATGTGAGTGCGTTGTATTTCGATTTCTATCGACCGATTTCCATTCAATCGTAGGACGCTATTTAACGCTAACTTGCAGCGCTTGATAAGAAATTTTATTTCGATGAGATATCTTTTATTTTATCATTTTATTTACAGACAAGAGATGAATCAACGTGCTAGAGATCGCAAAGCAGATCAAACTGTTCATGCGCAGCTCGTTCAGTCAAACTACAGCGAGAGTCTTGCCCGTCATGAGTATGCAGCCCAGCACCCCGCTTACGCTGATGGCCGAGTGTGGTGAGGGACTAGTGACGACAAGAATATTGTGCTCTAGTTGCATTTAAAGCGATTTTGGAGAGTTCAGACCCTTCTCCTTAAGAATGTTGTCTTTTAAACGTCTTATTGATGTTCGATTTATTAATACTTTCCGCGAGGTGGTTTAGCTACAACTCCTTGAATTGTACTGTAAATCGTTTCACCTGCTATCGATGGTTTCCCATCGGTTCTTTCTTATGGATACAGTTAAAAGGGCTGGTAAAGTTTGGCAGCCCCCTTTTTCGACTCATAAACAAATTTACGACGAATTTGTTTAAAAAAATTATGAAGGTGTAAAGCGCACATTTTTCACAAGGATATTTGTCCATCCATTCCGCATTCTGTGATTGTTCAAAAGTAGATTCACTGAGTGAGCATTTTAAATACTACGTCAAGTAATGTAACAGCAATTTTTTGGGGGTCAATTTTACGAGTGTTTGTTGTATTATAGTTGTTACTCTGCAAGGAGAATAATGGCTTTTGGTTTTACATGATATTCCACGAAGAGGGTTTGAAAAATTATTTATTTTACACTTGTATTTTGATGTTGGATGAAGGTTATAATTTTTTTTTTACCCAAAGTTTTGTCTTCATTTATGGACTACAGAGTATTTATTTTTCTGAAATTTCATCATCCGTTTAATACGAATAAAAATGGATAAAATTGATGGCTAGGAATTTTTATTGGTTTGTTGATTGTCCCTCTTTAGACAGAAATGTTTTCTGTTTTATCCGCTCAGCTGAAATTCCAGGTAAAACTTCTTTTCTGGAATAGAAATTTTAACGCTTTTCGGGCTAGTCCAGAATTCTGAATCAAGCATTTCATGTAAGAGATGAAAATGTACCCTGAAGACGAGTAACCAGTTTAACCAGTATTGCAAATGATTTTGTTTTTAAAAAAAATAGAACCAAAGGGTACTGATTGTGATGATTCTTCGCTCTCTCAGTCCTCAAGAAAAAGTAAGGAAGTACGAATGAGTTTTGCTTGTCTGGCTCTCGTGTAAACAGCGAGGTCACCTCAAAGGTCTATTGTTTATGTTCTTTAGGCTCGGCAACCAGCTGCTGTATGGGGGAGACGTTCATATATCAGGAGAAAGTAAAGACGTGACTTAAGAGAGCCGCAGAAATGAAGTCCTGGTTTTCTCGTCAGTTTCAAAAGAGAATTTTAAAAAATGTTAATGCATGGGGAATACCGAACAAAAGCAACCATTTAATATTGCTTTACACTCTCACTTGGAGAATAGACCAAAAACTTTTTAGGTCGATCCTCTCAAGTTTCCCAGCTGTTTAAATACGTTGAGCATCAGTCCGGAAAACCGCTTCATATTTCAATCAATTTCCATGTTACCACGCGGCGTAATAAGGTTGCCAACTTTTCTAAATTTTCAGCTTCTTCATAAGGACCAGTTATTTCATTCCCAACTAGCATAATTTCGGTGAGGTCATCGCGCATTTTCTTTGTGGCGGTGTGCTTCTTTTAGAGTTCAGAAATTGAAATTTCTAATGCAAATGAAATTAGCTTAAGAATACATCCGCCTTACAGCCGCAGCGGAGAGCGAGGGAAATCTGCTGTTGATATTGACAAGCTGAAATAATATGTGCAAACGCAATAACTTTTCCATCAAAAAACCGTTTTACCATTCATATGTAAACAAGTAAAAGGACGAAGACCATTTTGGAGCAAAGTTAGTGTTATGAAATAACATTGAACAGATGCTTGCCTAAGTAAACAGATTGTTACAGTCACTTTGATTTGTTTATGCTCAAAGACTGTTTTAAGAGCGATCTGGCTAACGCGAGTCAGATTTAAACACCGATGAGAAATTCTAGCCGTTTCTCCTTTAAATTATCCAATGAAATCACTACACGATTCCAACCAATGTCTGTGCCGTTTCCGCAGGACTTCACCTAACAGTTTCCTTTTGGGACACTTTAATTCTGAGTAACTGCAAACACGGTCAAGGCGACCCACTTTTGACTAAAGTGTATAACAAGCAACGATGTTGCTTTTTGCAGTTCTCACTCTTAGGGCAAGAATACTTTCCTCTAGCCCAGAAGGTTTGCTTTCGTCATTTTTGTGAATTTTTATTTAGTATAATCGAACTGCACGTTTTCTAAAAGAAACGTTAGGGACACGGAAAAGCACATACAAATAAATGACTTTTAATAATTTGGTCTTTCCGGACTGCACAGCTATTGCCTGGCTACCTTTTCGAATGAATGCGGATATTCTTTTCAAAGAAATCTGCTCTTCTGAAAATGAATCGGATTGATACATCAAAGTTATATTCTAATGAAACAATTTTTAAGAAAAATTCTTAGAAAAACAAGTTGGACTATTGAGAGGAACGAACACTATTGATAAGTTCTTCTTCTGTCAACTTTATTGCTAGTGGTCTAAGTTGAATCACATTCCTTCCTTTGAAGAGAATTCGGAATCCTTAAATCCTAACCTACTTGAAGGTGACATGATTATGTCGCCACAGCAAGTAAGAGGGTTACTCCTGGGACAGTCACGTGGCGCTCATTTTGCTCGCCGCTGGTCAAATGGCATGGTGCCATATACTATCGATTGGAGTTTGGGTAAGCGTGACATTAATTTTAAAGTTGAAGACACTTTAATCTAACAATTTTTTCTCATATGCTTAGGATATGAATCGCCTGCTAGTAGTCTGTGATCTTTGGATAGGGAGTGAGTTTTGCCGATGACAAGAGTTTGGGACGAGACAGGAGGAGAATGTTATTGTGCCTTTAGTCTTGATCCAGGCTCTCCCCTGTCAAATATCACTACGCCCGTACAACCATGCGATTAAAAATAAAGAAATAAAAAGTAGGAGAAAAGAAACACACACAAGCTAACCCGGAAGGCTTAGTATTCTTAAGATATTACTAACACCCCTAAAAATGACAGCGTTCGTGCTATGATTTTATCTTGCGTCAGAGAAACTGAGTCTGCCCATCACATTTCTTGCAGAAAGGGAAGATGTGGCCAAATCTGTCATTACTGCTGCTATTGAGGAATGGACAAGCAAAACCTGTTTGCAATTCAAGGAAAGGACTTCCGAGAGGGCATACGTTACATTTCGCATAGGAAGCGGGTTTGTACCTGATTTTAGTGAAACTAATATATATTAATTTGATTGTATAAACGCCTTTAATAGCAGTTTAAGTCACATCGTTTGCCAGGAATCGTGTCAAAACTGGACTCTACAATTCTTCATTCTTACACGATTTTCTTTACCTGGAAGCCTTTCATTATCTCACTTTACTCTTGTAACCTTCGAATAATTCCTGCTGGATAATGCATTCCCATTTAAATTTCTTCGTTTTGGGCTGTTTAAGAGTCCAAGAACTTTGTTGACTTGTTGCTCTCACTGATTTTAGAATAAAATCAATAAAGACATCTCGTAACGAACAATCCTGTTCTGTTTATTAAACTCTCAGCTCGAAATCCATTGATTGGCATTTAAATTCACCAATCAGAGGGGTTGGCCTACAGACGATCTGGCACCAAATTCTCATTTCTTATTCACAACAACAGAGTTATAGCGAGAGAGAAGAATTATCTATTAGGGAGCTAACAGTGTGTCTACAGAATCTTATATGTTCTTGCAGTTGCTCTACTTCAGTGGGATATCAAGGATACCAACAGTTCGTTAACCTATATCCTGGATGTTGGCACATGGGGACTGTGGCTCATGAAATCGGTACGTGGGTTGGGAAAAGGGTGGGGGGGGGGGGGGTTTGGTTGCACAGGTCGGCTCCAGCTTACGAGCCAGTAAGCCTATTACTGCAAGAGCTTACTACATCTCTGGTGGCTTGAGGTAGCGTTGAGTATTGTTACACCTCACTGAACGGGATTCTGTTAATTTTCTCTGACTTCAGACACGATTTTAAAGAACCCTGGATTATTTTTCAACAGCGTATGATTTTGTTATTGTGACTTAAGAATAAAGTATCCTTTCTTTACCCTTTCTTTATTGCTGTTACTCGATAGTTTTCTCACTGAGACATTGCTTGCTATCGTTCTCGCGGCTTTTGACCATACGTGCTTTATATTTTGCTAAGGTCACGCTCTTGGGTTCTTTCACGAACAATCTCGACCGGACAGAGACAGATTCGTGAGAGTTGTCTGGTACAACATTCAAACAGGTAATCATAAAATTAGTGATAACCATTCCACAGATTACTAACTGAGCGTATTTTTAAAGCCTTCTAGTTTTTAATGCGATCATTTTACTGTTATCCTTTACTCTTGACCAAAGGGAAAAGTAAAGGTATCAACGGCTCTCCATCACCCCCTCATTTCCATCTTTTAACTAGATAAGATTTTTCATGATAGGGGTCACGTTTACGAATCTCGTGTGCTGTATGTAAACAAATGAATACCGCTGCTCTACTTCATGAATCAGCGGGCTCATAGGACCGGCAAGGAGAAATGCCATACATGGAGATTTTTCGGATTCCCGAGTTTTTACTACCTTAATTATGCGGTTCAAATTTTGTCAACTTGTAAAAATTTTAACCTCATGAAGGAGGGTCATGTGCACCTTGGGCATCTCCCTTCCATAGCTACGCCTCAGCCTCAAATAAATTCAGGCAAGTTTTGGCTGTCAATATAATCGTCAGTTGCTTATTTGACGCATACACGCTCAAAAAAATTAATACTACCTATTGTGAATATTCTTCGTTAAAATGCAAACTCTTACCCGTAGGTATGGGCTATAACTTCATGAAGGTCAACCACATTAATTCGTTGGAGGAACCATATGACTTCGATTCTCTTATGCATTACGGTCGTACGTTTTTTAGCAAGAACGGTCGTCCAACCTTGTTTCCACAAAAGAAAGGGGTGAGACTGTCTTTACTGCTTTACTAAAACAAATACAAAAATTTGCTATTAAATACTGTGCTGCTACAGTAGTACACAGGAACATTTTACTCTTCTCGTGTAAACGTTGTGTATGTTGTGAACCAAAGATCTTCTCAAACGACGTGACTAGAGACGCACGTATTTCAAGCTTCGAATTTTTCCTTTTCTAGCAAAAAAGGATGTGTTTCAAGCCTCCAATATTTCTTTATTTCTGTCATGATTTAATAATGATAGTAATAATAATAATAATAATAATAATAATTTTTATGATAATTATAAAAAGAATCATTGTCCAAGTGTCCTTTAAACAAGAGTAAGAGCAATGAAATTTTCACAACTCAAGTTGAAAGGTGACAAAATGAGTCGGCTAAGTGTTGTGATTTTACTTAGTTTCCGTTTCCAGTCTGGGCAGTGATGTTAGTAGTTCTCAAGCCATTGCACATAACAGCAAATGATAATCACTCTCATTCACTTGTGAGTCCAGTTTCTTGTGTGGCTAGAAAAGTGTGTTCGTACAACCTACGCCACTAGCTTTCGATTGAGAACTAATATGGAGAAGATCTGTTTTCTTCTGTCCGTTTAACAGAGACCATATTTCTTTTTGGTTTCCCCAAGTATAATATATTTGATGAAATTTCGTTTCAGATCGAGTTTGGTCAAAGAGAAAGAGAGAGCGAGGGAGATGCCCGTCAAATGAACAAGATGTACAACTGCCCATAGCTTAGTTCTGTAGAGTTTGAGATAAATCCAAACAGAATTAACATAACTTGATAAAATTAATAAATAAGTTAATTAATAAATTAATTCGTGTAATAGATGAGATGAAATTAAGAACGCAAAGTAGAAGAGAATAGCTCGGTTATGGTTTGGTTTTCAGTGAGTTCTTGTCATTGGGTCCTTCCTGTTTCCTCACTCCATCTTACTGTGGTTGCACTTTCTTTGGTAGAAAATATATCTTTAAGTTTTAGTGTTAGTGAGGGAGGGAATAATTAGGTTTCTCTCTTTGTCGGACGGGAAAGGAAGCTAGTCATCGGGCCAGTTTGTAATGCGAGTTTCTCTTGGTTAGGGATCAGTCATTAATTATCGCCCGGAAGGAGGGGGCCGAGAGGATTTTATTTGCGTCACAACCAAATTTACTGGACTCCAGTAAGGCTCTGTAGTATTCTAACGATCCCCCTCATTGAGAGTAAATTCAACTATAGTCCCCCCTTTTATACTCTGTTAGCGACGACTGATCCCCATTAATTTCCTTGAAAACCATATGGTTCCACCTAGAGCCTTATAACCTCCCTTCGTCCTCCCTCGTCCTCCCTCCTCAATAATGACTGGTCTAACAAATAGACCTTTCTTTTATTCCTTCAGAGATGACTCTTCGATAAAATCTTCCACTCAAGGGTTTATAAGTGGCATTCTTACTCTAAAAGTGATGGTAAGCCTTAAAATGCGATCCCATTTGGGCTATCAAACCAAAAAAACCAAAGCCCCTCCAAAGTGTGTTTTCGTCTAGAAGCCCAGGATATTAATACACTCCAGGAGGTTATTTCAACGCGTTCACGGTATTACTGTTCTGTGAAAGAAAATTAAAAGGAATAAAAAGAAAGCAGCAGGGCGAGGTCTTATCCCCGATCTGGGCCCAACATGCTTCCAAAGCGCCTCTCTGATTTGCTTTTAAACGATTGCAAAATATAATTCAATTTCTTTAAATTTGGGCAAAGTATTTTCAAATTTCCCTAGTTATTCAGTCTTCAATTTTTTGCCATCCAGATCAGCTCCTCATTGAATCGATTTTGAAAACAACAGTTTCCTTTCGTGGGAAACATATGAAATTTGAAATTACCAGGCATTGACCAACTACTCCCAAGAATTCTCATCACTAGCATAAAACTCATATGCAAATTAGCAAAGCCGACCGTTTTTTCCTTCCGTGTCAACATCATTTGAAAGGTCACTATTTTTTATTTCTATTCCAGTGCCTCGCAAAATCACTGAGACACGTACTTTGAGCCTTGAGTAAAACACATAAAAGGCCTCAGAAAAGTAAGGGAAAATATGAACATGAATATGAATATGAATCTCTGGTTTGTTACTTTCTCTTTCTTTTAACTCTCTTCTGCACTGAATTACCTGAAAACTGCATTTATCTTAACCAATCAGGACTGAGTAATTTCTTCATGTATATTATTTGTATAGGTAATCACATGATTTCGAGTGCAATTTGGAATAAATAAGCACGCACAATTTGTGGTCTTTGAAAAAATAAACAAGTGCTTGTTTGTTCCAAATTGCACGAGAAAAATCATGTGATTACGTGTTAATAATATACATGAAAAAATACGAGACAGCTCATCATAAGTAAGCATAAGCAAAGCGCGCGCATCAAGTGCAAAAATAATTTATTCAAACCGTGCGTTCGGTCAAAACAACCGCGTACGATCAAAACAATAATATGCCATGATATCTTCACATCTTTAAGGCGCAAAAAAAGTTAAAAATCCGGCTAAACAGTTCAAGAAATTGTTCAGTCTGTGTCCAAATCACTTTTGATGAAATGGAATCGTCGTTTCCGAGGTTTAACCATGTTTGTTTTTTCATTTCGGCGTTGGATTGCTCGAGCAAAGTGTTAAGCTGGGTTGGCTCGTAATTTTCGATTTCCTTGGCAGTTCCCTTCTCTAAACACCACTTTTCTAAACCGATAACCAAAAAGCAGTGCTTTTTACAGTGTTTTCTTTGTTTGAGCTGTTTTTCAGCTGCGGTGGCGAAAGAAAACCTAATTAAAACGCCGGCCATGTTTCGCTCGCAAATTTTCAAATTTTGTTGTTGATTGGCTATCTGTGAGTTTCTTTGATTATTTACCAATCAGAATGTCTGGTTTGTTACTTTCTCTTTCTTTTAACTCTCTTCTGCACTGAATTACCTGAAAACTGCATCTATCTTAACCAATCAGAACTGAGTAATTTTTTCATGTATATTATTTAGTCATAAATTAAGACCAAGCAATTTCCCGGGCGTTTTGCTAATGAATTCACACTAGGAAGCAAGCCACTGTTGTGCAAGTATATCTTATCATCAGACATAGTTTGATGCTACACTGGTTTGCAGATTTAATGAATGTAACCGAAGAAGTTACAATTCATAGACCCAACGTTTCGACACTCCTGTCTAGTGCCTTCATCAGGGGTGATCTAAACGCTGCAATAAGAGGTCCTTTTATATGATCACTAATTAGCGGCCTTTTTTTCTGACGAGGTGTAAATAAGCGTCAGGAAGCGGACCGCCATCGTCACGATTTAAAGGAGCGTGGGCGGAGTTAATGTGCCAAGCCTCCAAACAAAGACGCTGGTGGTAACGCCGATTAGTGGTGATAATTTTAGAATTATCCCACCCAATTGTATGGTTGGTTACGCAACTATGCTCCGATAAAGCTGAATTTTCCTTTTTGCAAAGAAAAACCGCTTTTTGGTGCTCTTTTAACCGTGTACCAAACTGGCGTTTGGTCTGTCCGATGTATTCGTTGTCACAGTCATTGCAAGGAATATCTTATCATCATTCGTCATTTGTTCTTTATTTTGTATAAAGCTTTGATAGATGTGAGGGGTGGAAAATAGTTAAATACAACAATCTGCTGTTCATTCATCTATGAGTGCGCATATCGATCTATGAGTTTATCATGTCATGACTCGTTTGTCTCACTTCATTGCATCGAAGTTCCTTGATTCTTGAACTTTGCAAGCATTGCAAAGACAACTACAGACATCTGATAGCTCAAATAGAGGTTTTTTTTCGGTTTTTTGGGTTCTTTTTTAAGTTTTAGCTGAAGAGAAATTTAGGTAAACTTTCCGCACAGCCCCATCCTACATTATGCATTCAGTTCTTGAACAGAGGAAACAATGACAAAAACAATACATTTCCGTTGGGAAAACAGATTCGTTTTACAATAGTATGGGGCTGTGCGGAAACTTTACCGAAATTTATACAAGTCTTTCGCAATGGCTTAAAATATGGATTCGCATCATAAATCATACCCGGTTTTCTTTGCGGTTGCTTAAATGAAAAACAGACGCCAGTTTCAGTCCGTTGCTTTGGTTCAATGAGGTGGTGCTTGTTGGGAAAAATATTCTTTGTCATTAAAATTTTCCAACCGCGAGAACAAGGAACCTTCTGGGTCATCAGCCAATCATTCTTGTATCATTTGTTTTTTATTCGAGGCCTTTGTCGTATTTGTGACAAATAAAAGATACCTACAGTTGGAGTACCATTCATTTTGGCGAAAGACCTCGATCAGGCTCCGCCAACTGAACCGAACGCATCGTCGTCTTTGAGATTTCGATTTTGAGTCAGAGACATTCCACATAGTACAATAATCTGTGTTACTCCAGAGATGAAGACGGTATTTTTGATGTTTCTGATTTTGATTGTTTTCAATTGCAACGCTGCAAGGATCCCATTACATGTAAAGCGCCAAGGTATGTAGAAGTCACACGCTTCAACCGCCATTTTGTTATATTAACTAATTCAATTTAAGCAAAGTTGTTTGGCTCAAAGATCTGCTGGTTTAATTTGTGTTGTGTTAACAGTTCAAGAGATGTCTGTAGCCGTAGAGTGTAGCTCCTTGCTGAGCTTAAATATAGCCCTTTTACATTCATTTAGAGAGTAAATACGAATTTGTTCGCCAAGTCTCACGCTTGGTTAGTTCCGGAGATCTCAACTGTTTGAAGCGAAGAGTTTTTAAGTTTTTTTAGAGCTAAAATCTAACCGATTTATTTCAAATACTAATTGATATTTGCGTTGCCTATCGAGTATCTGGCAGATAAAAAAATAATTATGATCAATGCTTTGTAGTTGGCTCAAAATTAATTTTTCTTAAGATCACCGATCAGGTTCTTAGTGCACATTTCAAAATGTAAAATTAAGGACTGGAAATTCGCGTCCTTTTTCGTTGCTGATTGAAATTCAATCTCAAATGAGCAATGTGGGTTTCTAAAAACAGTTTCTGAAATCGTTCGCTGCCGCAACAAAATTGCACTTAACTTTTACCTGTTCACACATTCGTTTTTGTTTTGTATTTTAACTGTCTTCTAATTGTAACAATGGATTTATTGTTCAATAGATTGCGACTTCTGCGTTGACTATATGTTGGAGGATTGTTTTTGCCAGGACGTGGAATTCTGTAGTAGTAATAATTGTGAAGTACCTGAGAAATGCAAAAATATATGTGAGTAATGTCATTTATTCCTATTGCTGGTTTTCAGTGTCACGCCATTCAAAATAGATCAAAATAAAAAATAAAAACCGTTCAATCGATTTAGTCTAGAATCTGGAAATAGAAAGAAGCTAGATATGTAAAAACTCTCGCCAAGATTCAGGTCACAGCAATTTTTCTTACGGAAGATATGAGGAGAAACGTTTTTCCCAAATTTATAGAGATTTGTATGGAGCCGCCATGCTGGTGCCCACCTAGATGGGCACCAACATGGCGGCCGGAAACCAGCAGAAACATCTGTCACTGAGTTTTGCTACAAAAGCGTGAATTTATCTCTCTAAGAACTCATAAACGTAACAATAATACTTTATTCTAATACAAGAACTGTTCAGATAGCTGAATTTCCCTAAATAAGTCACCTTTTAAACCAACATAACAGCTCTCTCGCTCGTCATGTAAAGGCCACGTCACGCAAAAGCTTAGAAATTCAAGAGTAGTCTATCACTAAACCAAGAACCCATTTGGAGTGAAAATTTGTCTGAATATTAGTTTTTAGCTGCTCTAATACATCATGAAAGTAAAATCTCAGGAGGATCAATAGTTCTGAAGTCTGAAATTTAGTGACGTCACGTGAAAACCAGCAATTCTTCAGGGAGTTCGGCTCCTGAAGACTTCCGATTTCGCATTCGGGTCTTCCGACAGTGAAATTTTTTAGCAAACACGTATACTACTAGGTTTACAATCAATCAATCACAGAAAAAATTGGTTTCTAGCTTGATATCCAACTCGAACTCGAATCCAAACTTGATGGTTCGTGCTTCACTGCACTTAGAAAGTTCCATGCGAGGCTTATTTCCCGAATTCCGTTAGTCTATCGGAAAATTGAAAGAAAACTCTTAAACGTAACGTTCATAAACATCTTCGCAGTCGCAGATCAATGATAATCCATTATGATGAAGGATCTAAAGAATCATAACACCAAAGGTTCGCTAACGGACTCCGTAATCACGTCTCGCTATTGGCTGTTTTGCTAACCAATCAGAAATAGTGATTTGAATACGTAACATGACTCAGACAAGCCAGCAAGTGGATAATGTTTCCCGATGTGAACTGCGCTCTTATACAATCAATTTATTTGCATTTCTAGGCGCGGACAATAAGAGGGATAAAATTTTTCCGAAGTTTGCACGAAAACTCCACCATAACAAGGGTAAGTTCTCTAAATATTTCTAACCGACTTTCAAGTAGTGACGAGAATTATTAATCCAAGATGAAATAGGAAAAATACCTACATGGATTAAAATTGATTTAAAAAACTATGGATCACTGATCTCCTCTATTATGGTAAACAGATCTAGACATTAGAGGAACGCTTTGTTGCTTTACAATTCATTTTATCCTTCTGATTTGTTATTCATCTTTTAGTTCGCTGAAGACTGAAATAGAACTGAGGTTCCGCTGAGGCACTTGGTGCTATTTGCTGCATAAATGTATCTCTTTAGCATCGTAGCTGCACTTGTAGTAAATCGCTTCTAAGCAGTTAATATAAAGACACTGATGGACACAACGTCCATGAGAAGAGATCTTTGCATGTAACTAAGTCTGCGCTAATTTGTATAAGAGCACGTAGCTTCTTAATAAAGTTGGAAAAAGTATCGAACAGCGTGCAAATTTTTGTTTTGAAAATTGACTTATAGTTACATAACATTAATGACAACAATTTAGTTACCTCTGAGCCGATCTGCGACTCGGAAATGATCGCAGTGGTTTGAGTACTAACGCAAGTACGTCTGTCCTTTTTCACAGACCTAACCGAGCCTCCAAACACTCTAGTTCATCGGAATTTTGTGACTTCCGACTCGTTTTTTAATTGAGTTTACTGGTCAGTATCATTCCACGAGTTATGTTCTTTGATAAAAATACTTTTTTGAAAATACTCTCGAAGTCGAACCATTTAAAAGCGAAGGAATTTAATTCGGAAATGTGAACATGGTTATATAGTGTTGTGAGGGAAATGGCTGTGTGCGCTCATAATACCATCCGCGCAAATGAAGACTGACTATCCTTGCACAAAATAGAGCAAATTGCGTGAGTCATGCAGCGTTGGTGTTACTTTCATATGGGAAATGCTTCTTAAAATTGAATAGAAATTCATTGTTTGTATTCGTCCCTGTTGCGGAGCGTGCACATCCATCCATGTCCCCACATCCTTCCAACTGCCGCAGTCCACCGTCTCATAAAATTTCGCTCCCGTCTACTGTAGGACTGAGATCTCCCTCGTCGAACGCATCAGTAGAGTTCATGCATCGAGGAAAATTTCCACAAATTATTCACTTAGCTCATCGAAACCAAGAAAAAAAGATTAAATTGCTTGTGCTTTATGTGACTCATTATTTAACAAGACTTATGCAAATTATATTGATTAAGTTGCAGTCCAATGAAGTTGAACGATAGATGCTTTCTTGATGTCATCAGAAGAATAGTGCTTTGTTCTTTTTTAAATTCGAATTCTTGCTTCCAGCCACACTGCAAAGTTTCCATTCCCATGATGAGGCTATAAACAAAGGTCTTACGCGGGTCCAATAGCGATTTTGGACGAACAGCTGCTACACTGTCTGCTTGGCTCACTAGAAGCTAGTTATCACAGCTGTCACTTGACATAAGAAGACTACGGCAGGAAATATGTTTCCAATGTCCTAAAGGCAAATGGCTATACAAAAAAATTTTCTCCGTAACTGCCAAAAACCAGTTACAAATAGTAACTCTCTTGATGAAAGGGAACCAGCGACTGGTTTTGCTGTTATTCCTTACATACAGGGTGTTACTGAACCCATCAAGAGAATTTTGAATAGCCACAACGTTAAAGTTGCTTAAGAACCTTTTCAGACTTTGGGGCATATTTTCGCCAAACCTAAGGATCCTGTCAAGAAAGAACAACGAACCGACGCCATTTATTCTATTCCTTGCAATAACTGTGACAACGAATACATCGGACAGACCAAACGCCAGTTTGGTAAACGGTTAAAAGAGCACCAAAAAGCGGTTTTTCTTTGCAAAAAGGAAAATTCAGCTTTATCGGAGCATACTTGCCTAACCAACCATACAATTGGGTGGGATAATTCTAAAATTATCACCACTAATCGGCGTTACCACCAGCGCCTTTGTTTGGAGGCTTGGCACATTAACTCCGCCCACGCTCCTCTAAATCGTGACGATGGCAGTCTGCTTCCTGACGCTTATTTACACCTCGTCAGAAAAAAGGCCGCTAATTAGTGATCATATAAAAGGACCTCTTGTTGCAGCGTTTAGATCACCCCTGATGAAGGCACTAGACAGGAGTGTCGAAACGTTGGGTCTATGAATTGTAACTTCTTCGGCTACATTCATTAAATCTGCAAACCAGTGTAGCATCTAACTATGTCTGATGTTGTGGAACGTTAAACGGGTGAGCAAGGAACCCGCAAATGGCAAATTTGATCTGGTTTACTTACCCTTATTAAATTGCATTTTTCATCTTACTTAGGCTGAAATTTTGTTTCCTTGACGAAGGGTAAAGGCCAATAGTACGATAAACGTACAAATCAATGTACATATCGCGGGTGATGAAGTATAAATTCCAATGTTAAAAACATACAAACATTATGGAAATTAATTGGGATAACAGAGTGTACCTTAAAGAAAAGTTTCGATAAATGTTTATTAAGGAAACGAATGAAAACTTGGGTTTTTGTGGTTTTCGTTTAGTTCTTCGATAGGACTTCCACAGTGTGCGGGAAAAAGAAGTAATAGCCTGCCATGCGAAAGCTCGAGTCTTGAGAGCGAGACATGTGAAGAACGCATATTGTTATAAATATTATTAGGGAAGCTGTTGTTTGTTTGGATTATTGCACATGTTCTTTGGTGCTGGAACTCTATAACTAGTTCGAATCTCAGAAGGCGCTAGTGGTATAAAGGAAGATCCCAAACTCTATATGCCGAGACTTCATTTAATGCACTGTTCCCTCAACCAAGCTAACTTGTCAGAGACCATTTACTACAAATTAGACGAGGGAAGTTCACGCGCCATTTCACGCGCCATTTTTCGAGAATATTTATCTTTTAGGCGCCATTGAAAATAACTGTACTGAAGCGAGAAAAATTAATTGTTTTTCTTCAGTTGAGCTATTTTCAAAAGCGGTCTTTGATTTCTCTCTTTTAAGTACGACGAATCCAATATTATATATAAATTTTAAACATGACCATGAACATTTCTATAACATTACAATTATCACTATCTCTGTTACTTTTAATTTAATATACTACTAGTTTTGAAGAGCGCAAACATTTAAAAATGTTATTGAAATAACAAAGCGTTCATTAAAGAGAACGTATTCATCATGAGGATTATATACTAAGCTGACTCCAGGAAAATCCCTATCAGAAATAAATTTTCTGTCGTTTGTCCATAGACGTTAACAGTTGTGACGGAGTGGCGCGCAAAGCAAGCGTGAAAATCGCGGGCTATGCAAATTCATTAATTAATCCGGTCGCAGTCTAGTGATTATGAACAAAAGACTTGCAGTATTTTGTTTTGAACTGTCAGAAATAAAACTAGTGCTAAGCCTGGTGTACGATTCATTTCACTTGCCTTATTGAATCAGAGCACTCTGCTGACTCGGCTGACTCGGCTTTATCCGATCTTGCTAAAAAAATTGAGAGAAAAGGAAAAAAAGTTATTATCGGTAGTGACCTCACGATGAAGTATGTGTGCGTTATATCTTTTATTTTGTATGTCGCTTTCTGCAACGGCGTAAAGTTTCCTTTCCAACAGAGGAATCGAGGTAAGAACTGTCTCATCCAAATGTAACTTATCAATGAGGTAAAATTATGGCCGATGCTATCAAAGAAACACTGTTTTCATTTTCTTCATTGTCTAAAACTTAAGGTCTAACTGTACTGCCCGTGAAAAAAATGTACAACTCGGAAGTTTTTTTTCTTTTATGTCAACTGACGGCCGTTTGCATAATAATTGTATATTTGTGCCAGCGCCTTTTTCCCGCCGAATAAAAAGTCCTCATCATCTCTTTCTTATCTCCGGCGCTAGTTACGCACTAGTCCCTCAACATGGGATTGGTTGCGAAAACGTGAAAAGTAAGGTGAAAATCACAGTGATTTAGAATCTTATCACTGAAATTCTTTCAATCAAGGATTAGTGGTTCCTGAAGGGCAATATATTCTCAATTCGGTCGTCAGAGCACGGCTCAACTGGGCACTGAGGTCAACTTATAAAGGCATGAATCTTTTTAAAAACTGAAACGTATCATTCACAAAGGTGGCGCTGATGTCAAAGGATACGATGAAGAAGTGAATGCTATGATGGAATTGACTATGCCAAAGCCTATAGCAGATGAACGAGAAGAAGGTTAGAAATTAAAACCTGAGTAGGCTCGAGTTAAACCTTTTTACTCGCATTGAAGAATTAGATTATCACAAATATTTTTGTTATCGTGATTGGATTTTTTTTTCAGTAATCATAAAATTCAGAGTCGAGGAGATCAAATTTTTATAATTTTTACAACTAACTTTCTTAGTTCCGAATCCAAACAGGGTAAAAAAGTGACGGAAAACAAGTGACTGTGTATCATTGCTTGTATAATTATGTCAAGAATCTCACACCAATAATCAGTGTTACTATATACCACACAAGTGAATGGTACTTTTTGTGCGTACTGATTGGCTAGTTCGGAAGTGAATAGTTAGTGCAATTCGCCTCTAAGAAGCCGAAAAGAAAAAACTGCCCGTCAAAAGTTTAATTTCCTACAATTTTTCGGTATATTGAACGAATCAAACTAGTTTTTTGGTATTGCTTGATGTACCACCAAGGAGACTCATCTCTTGTCCCACGTCGGAGACTAGTAATTTAAACACATTTGAAAAATAAAGTTAATGTTTTTATATGCATTTTATTCAGAGTCACCTGAAGGTGAAATCGTAGTTGAGGAGACCATAGCCCCTGTTACTGCTAACCTTCTTGGCTCCGAATCCAACCCAGGTAAAATGTCGAAAACGAACACTTGTATATTCAAGTCCGTATAACTAAACCAAGCTTTGCCAATTAACCAGGAATCAGTAATCTACCAGAGAAAATATAATCCCAAAGAATCCAAAATATGGTTCATACCGTGTAAGTCATGTAAGATCTCCTATTGCTAAAGATTTTGGGGGAAGGGTCGCTTCCATAGAATTTCAAAAGCAATGTCCATTTTCATTACATGACCTGGCTACCCTTTTTTCTTTGTTATTTAGAGATCTCAGCGTAAGCCGTTAGCCGTAAAAGCAATCACCCCATTAAGGTCCTCTCATACCAGCATTCATTTACACGATAACTGTTAAGAAATCGCTCATGTAATGATACGTTGCAGATGAAAATCGCACAGGCCTGAATTAAGTAGTGTTCACAACTGCGAAGATCGCTTTCGCATTCAATTGCAGATAAAAATGTTTTGGATATTTGTTTTTAATTAGCTTGCGACTACTGTCGTGGTATGTTTGGAGGCTGTTACTGTGAAGATGTGGAATGGTGCCGAGGAATACCATGTGAAGTTAAGCAGGAGTGTGATGAAAAATGTAAGTTATATCAAAATCAAAGCCTCAGTAGCGGCCACCTTCCATCTAACAAAGTCGTGAAGTTACCTTACATCTTGTATTGAAGCGAGATTTGACGAATAAGAGAATGAGTGTTAAGCAATGTCCTTTTTCAAAGGGAATTTTTCCTTGCGTTATGTAGATTCGGGGTATCTGGTGTGAGACAGTAAATATATGTATGCGCGCAGATACGGAATTTCTCTTCGAGTGTTAGAGTAGAGATATCTATTTGAAAAAGAGAGGAGCAGTTCCATATCTACATGTAACCGTTTATTATTTTGTTTATTATATAAAAGCCGTGGGCCTTTGCCGATAAGAAAGATCGACTCTATCAATGTTGAACGCAATATATCACATTCATTCATCAACCTGACAGAGAAGTGCAAAAAGCTAGTGACGCGTCAGCCGATGGTTATGGCGTTTCTGTTTATTACTTTATTACTGTTTTTGCGTTTCAGGTCCCAAAGAGTGAAAATTTCAAGGTTCAAGGTTGTTTTTTTCTTTCAAAGTAGACAGATGCAAGTGAAACCATGACACAATTTCGTAGTCACCTAATTTATTTAACGCACATTTAGAGAAGTACAAGTTTTGCTGAATTCGAGGGTTTCGCAAAGGGCATCATGCTGCTCTTTCCGAGAGTTGGTGACAATTATTTATGATTACAACACTATATACGCGTGGCACACGCATTGCTGACGCTTCTTCTGAATTAAACCAAGCGCATGTATTCTTATCAAACAATATGGAAAGCTTGGCCTCTTAATGCTCTCAAGATTATTTCAAAGCCTTTTTTTCTCAACAAGGAATATTACAACTATTACGAAGCATTTTCGCAGTCGAAGCAGGAGCCGAAGAGACTCCAACGGCACTTGCACTTAAATACATTTGGTTTCTTGACCAACACAATGCACATCAAGACTATGATGAAGACTCCTCCTCCTAACACACCGACGGTGGCAGCAATGCTGTAAAAAATTAAAAAGGTTAAAATAAAGCATTTCCCTATCACCGAGTAAGGGCACAGACAATATGCAGAAAATCTGATATTAGCAGAAAAAAAGTCGATGATGAAATGGAGAAAAAATTTTTTTTCGTGTTGCACAAGCGTAGGACAAAGAAACTATTTTGTCTAGCACTTCCCATAAGGGGTCAAATCTTTGACCTTTAGGTTCAGTCGGCGCTTCGATGCTCTACTTCTGAGTTACAGAAATTCTATGGTGAACGAGGCAGATTCTGGGTTAACATGTGACATGCGTCTAGCTTACTGTTAGGATCAATTATGTCTTTCTCTAAACATCAACATCTTTCTCTAAAAAAAGTCTGTTTTTAATAACGACTGATATTCAATTTAGTGAAAGGTCCAGTTTTGAATATCAGCTGCGTAAGGCTACTAAATCTGCTGGGAATAATGGTCTAGAAATTCAAAGAAGACATAGCCTTATTTTTAGGTTACTCGTTCGAAGATCTTAACACAAATCTGCAACAATCCTGCAGTTTTTAGTGTTTTAAGTTAGGTTATGCTGTTATTTGTTACAGGCGCCTCGTTGCTCGTGAAGCAAATACTTAAAACGAATCAAAAAAGCACATGGAGGATTCAACATGTTTTGCAAATAATTTGTAAATGAGCTTTGGAAGCGGATTTCTCTTTGACATAATGCAGCTAAACCTGAAATGACCACGACAAGAACAAACACTGAAAGCTTCTGAGCTTTATTTAACAGCAAATTTGGATAACTTAATCTTAGGTGAGCCTTCCTTGGAGAACCTCCAAAGCTTAAATCTCAAGATTAACCCACAAAGGCAACACAACTCAAAGTATGATCCTCACCAGCCGATTGCGCTAATGTTCCATCCAAATGCGGTGTTACAGTACATGCCAGTTTCTGAATTAGGAAAACAAATGAAAAAGGGAAATAGGAATAAATGATTCATGGAATAATTGATAAATTAAATTTTAAATTGAGAATGAGCATTAGTCAAAATAAAACATTCTGATTTGTTAAGATGAGCAGTAGAACTCAATTTCAAATTGAACAATTTGAAGAGGGAAATTATGTGTTTTTTTCGTGCCCAAATTTAACCGAAGGCGGCGCTAGTTGAAAACAGGCTCCACCTTAAGGGGATGTCTGTTTTGAATGAATAATGCATTTCTAACAAAACTTTGGTATTGTATTTAACCACAAGTTTTCAAAAACACTAGAAATACAGCTTTTTCAACGTTGAGAGTATCCTTCTCCGAAACTTACTGATTGCTTTATAAGTCGCGTGGAATCCTTTTCGATTTGTGCTTGAGTCAGCCTCAAACTCCACCTACATATACCGCCCGGTAGATATCAACGTCGATGGTTTGTCGTCTCCACAAAACTCGTCCAGCTCAGACGCACTCTTATCCTTACCGTCTCTGACTTCAACATGATCACACGTGCATATTGATGATATGAAACAGTCCTCCAGTTCAAAATCGTCAAATGTAAGTTCAACAAGATGATTTTCAGGAACTTCAATGACCCATGTGCAGGTCACACTGTTTGGATATTCCTTTGGATAGCCAGGGCTAGAGAAGTTGCCCACTTTGCCTTTCAATAAACCATTTCTTGGGCATTCACTGTTAGCTAAATAATAAAATTAAAAGACTAAGTTTTATTCCAAAACAAATTCCTCTGACTTTAAGTCAGAACTAGATTTTTAAGAAATAACTTCAATACTTGTCGTTTCTTCATCCTACATACATTCGAACTGAAGGTCGAATTTTTTTCTTTGAAACGTCTCAAAGGAACAAAAACTAAGCGAAAAAAAAACTGTATCAAAAACGACGCGAATCGTATCTTATTTTTTTATTAGTTAGATTCTATTTGCAAGCACTTACAAACTGCCACAAAGGAAGCGTTAAATCCTTTCTCAGTTGTTTCTGACTCACTGTCGAACTCCACCCACATATATCGACCAGAGGATCGAAGTGGAGTTGGTTTCTCGTTTCCGCAATGCTTCTTCAAGGAAGGCGAATTTTCCGTTTGCCCATCTCTCACCTCAACGTGGTCACAAGTGCAAATCGACGAAATTGCGCAATCCTCCAGTTTAAATGTATTGAATGTTAATTGAACTTGGTAGCCTTCAGGAACCTCTATAATCCACGTGTAATCCACGTGCATGTAACACTGTTTGGGTAGTTTAAAGGATATTGTGGACTTGAGAAACTGCCATTTGTCCCTTGCAATACTCCTCTTGTTGGACATTCATTCACAGCTAAAGGGAAATATATTAGACGGGATGACTGTAATGGATTACTTTAATGAATTCTGAATTGCTTTTTTCAAGGTTTAAGAATAGACAATTTTGAAGTGCACAGAAAGGAATAAGGGGGAATAAAAGTATAGAAAACAACCGCGTCTGCATTAAACAGATTAGTTACAGAATCCATACAAGACAGCAGCACATAAAGAATAAGGACCCTCGTTAGGGCGGAAGCAAAACTAAAGCACAGCGAGATATGCCTCTTGGAAAATGGATCAATTCATGCTGGGCTCATTGTTACACGGCTCAACTGAGATGAAAGTATAAATCAAACTAAGGTTGATTTTAATATTTGATTTTTTTTTTTCAAAGAGAGAAAGCGCTCCTTTCTACTGGACACTTACATAGAGCGTTAAAGATTGCATGGAATCCATTGCGTGTCGTCTTAGAGTCACTTTCAAACTCGATCCACATGAATCGCCCCGATGACCGCAAGTGGGGGGGGGGGGGGGGTTTCTTGTCGCCACAAGACCTTTCCACAAGACCTTTCCGTTGCCAGTTGCATCTCGACCATCCCTGACTTCCACATGATCACATGTGCACACAGAAGGGATTGTGCAAGTCTCCAGTTGAAAAGATTGAAATTCAAGTCGTACGCGATAGCCTTCAGGAACCTCTATTATCCACGTGCACTTCACACTGTCTGGATAGCTTAGAGGATATTCTGGACTTGAGATACTACCATTTGTACCTCTCAGTATATAACCGTCTCTTGGGCAGTCACTCTCAGCTGAAATCAGTACAAATGCAATGCCGGGTCGAATGAAAAAGTATCACTGTTGGTGAAACACTTCAAACCATTCATTCTTTTTCTTTTTTTCTTCGCTCTCATTTTACATAGGAGGAGTAAATTTACAGATCCTATCTTAACCGCTGTGGTACCTTTAAGGAATAATTGCAGCTTAATCATTTCATTTCTAGCATTGTTCGGGAATGATTGTTTAGGAGATTTTTCTTCCATAAATTGGCCAGCATGTAAGATTCCTATAATCCCATAATCCCTGTAAATGTGAAGTAAATAGAAAGTAACTGACACTGATGAAAAGTTGCTCCAATTTTGAGTAATGTTACATCCAGTCAGGCTGGAAAGCAGCTGACAAAAGGGGGTATCTGCGTCGGTGGGAGAGTATGGCAGCTGAGCTGAAAACGTAAATTGGCCACCGTAAAGAGTTAAAAGGCTGACGTTTCGAGCGTTAGCCCTTCGTCAGAGCGATTGCGAACAGCTAACGCTCTGAGGAAGGGCTAACGCTCGAAACGTCAGCCTTTTAACTCTTTACGGTGGCCAATTTACGTTTTCAACTCAGTTTTTAACACTAAATTACCTGGAAAGGAGTTGGCCTGGTTTATCTATTCTAAAAGTTCTCATCACTTTTGGATAGACAAGTTGAAACTTTACCTGCAGGAATTTTTAAGAAAATTTATTGCGCGAACCTTTTTTATCTTAAGAAACGTTTGGAAGTTCACTATCGTCTTTATATCGTTTCCTTATGGCCACCAGCTGTAGTATTTTTATCTTTCCCCGTGCGATTACAATTTCCTTATTATAATTGTTTGCGACCTTTTCCCATTGCCCCGATACATCTCACTACGTATTACATTATTTTAAAGTTAGATAACTTTTAGCGTACGTCAACATAGTATACTTACGAACAGCTTTGAAGGTGGCAGAAAATCCTTGCCCTCCTGTTAAAGAGTCACTTTCAAACTCCACCCATAGTGTTTGACCTGACGATCGCAGTATGGTTGGTGAGTGGTCTCCACAAAGCTTCGCTAAAGACTGTGAGCTTTCATCTCGACCATCTCTCACTTGGACATGGTCGCACGAGCACACAGAAGGAAGAGTACACGTCTCCAGTCGAAATGAATCAAATCGCAGCCGCACCTGGAAGCCTTCAGGAACCTGTATTATCCAGGTGCACTTGACACTGTTTGGGTAACGTACGGGAAAACGTGGAGTGGTTAAGCTGCCATTTGTACCACTTAATATTTTACCCCTGGGGCATTCACTTGCATCTGAAAGGAAACAAAAAGAGGGAAAAACTGCATATCTCACTCGTGAGCCATCGAGTTGAAAACTCGAAGAGAAATTCCATATCTACGCGCGTCCATGTTTTAATCCCTATAAAATAATAGCGAGCGATTTTTTTAAATTATTCATACGCTACTTCACTTTTCCAAAGATAAAACTTACTATATGCTTATTTTCATGTGCATTTGATTTTAAAGGCAACGTATACAAACAATGAACCAGCTATTCTAAATGATTATGCAACGGTTTGAATTAAGGAGAAACTTGAATCTCACATACCCACTGCTATGTACGTTGCCAAGAAACCTTGTGCGTTACTAAAGAAGTCTGAATCGAACTCAACCCACATAAATCTTCCAGATGACATAATTGTACCGGGATTTTCGTCTCCGCAATATTTCGCTAATTTCGGAGAACTGACATTTGGTCCATCTCGTATCTCCACATGATCACAGCTGCAGGTCGGTGAAGGGATTGCGCACTTTTCCATTACAAACACATCAAAACTCAGATGCACAACATGCTCTTGGGGAACTTCTATAATCCACCTGCAAGTCTCTCTGTTTGGATAGTTTGATGGGTAGTTAGGACTAGCGAAACTTCCTGTTGTACCATTGAGAGTGATACCGGCCTCACTACATTGTCCTCTTACCGAAGATAACAGGGTAAAAACTGAAAAGAAAAACAATGTTACTTTCCAGAATGGTTTCCGTTGATGAGCTGTCTTTTGATATCAAAATTCAAGATAGAGTCAAGTTTGTAAAGTTCAGTAGTATAATAGTTAGTTTCCCTCCTATATCATTCAAACCTTTGAAAAACTTGATTGCGATAAACAGCATTCGAATCAAGTGGTCACGTGGTATGGAGTTGGATATGAGCCTAATTAAGGGCTGCTAGTTGGACAGATGTGGCCAAAACAATGGACGTATATTGAGCATATATGCATATTTTCATGTGCATTTGATTTTCAAGGCAACGTATACAAACAATGAACCAGCTATTCTAAATGATTATGCATCGGTTTGAATCCAAACTGAAACGAAGCAGAATGAGCTTGGAAGAACAGAAAAGCATATCCAGTAAATGAGGGCGAGCCTGAATAAGCCAATCACCAACAGTTTACGAGAAAAGCACTCATTCCAGAAGTAGTCTGGGAGCAAATGTGGTCCCGTGTGAAGTTCGTGCTGAAAGCAAGCACCTAGTGTAAAAGTGTTCATTAGGACCTACTAAACATGAAAAGTTTTGGTGTCAGCTTTGCCACTTGCTCAGACGGCTTTTAAGGGGGGTTAAATTCTGATCCATGAAATCTAGCATGGAAACGAGGCTAAAACACATAATTCCTCATAACTTTGTTAATAACAGACGAAAATACACCAGACTTGCTCACATGATTGGGCATGATCCTCCCTGTTGGTTTATGTTAATTAACATAGGTCACGTGACCTTACGCATGAAAGCGAGGCTGAAACACATAATTCACTATAAATTTGTCAAAAGAAATCCTTATCATGCCAAACTTGCTCACCTTAGTCAGTTAGACATCTTGCATCGATTGGTGCCACTTTGTAGTGTCACGTGACCCCATACATGGAAACGAGGCTGGATATATCTGGTAGCATCGTGTAGGATGGCATTTGTCCTGCCAAATGTATTAACAACTACTAGGCAGATACATATCTGGTTATCCGATTTCAGATATAAAAACTTCAACTAATCATTGTCCTATGGCCCATAGCACAGGGACAAGACGGATAAAGCAAATACTGCGGAGGCTCCATTTGAGAATTTATCTTGTACACATAATCAATAATTTTGCCAACTTATGATACTGGTTCCATGTATTCATTTTCGCATGTATATTGGAACAAGGGCAGAAAATGAAAATAGCGACCACTGCTGTTTTATATATACAGTCATGAAAGTATTACTGAATATCTATATACATTGTTCTGTTGTCCATTCCTATGGAATTTCCTGTTCGACTTCGTCTTCATCATACTCATCATCACTTTCAGCATACTCGTTCTGGCAATCTTCAGAGCACAGACAGAGATCAGTACAGACAAGTCCGGCTTTTTGACACCGACAACGGTTGTTAGAGCAAGGGACTTGGCGCACTTGCATCGGACAAGCTGTATAATTGCCTCTGGAGCTGGTGGAAGATTTTTCATGACTGGTACCCACTTTCCATCTTCATCTTGCCATCCATAGCCTTCTGGTGAGGGCAACACCGGGTTTGCTACATGATCGTTGTTCCAAACAAGAAGCTGGTAGTGCGCTCTCAGTATGGCTTGATGGAGAGCAGCTTGTGTGGGCGGCAACCTCTCAGACTCAGCTTGATTTTTCTTAAAGAGGGACCATCTGAGGGCTTTGACAGTTTTGATGTCTGTCTTTGGTTGGTACATCCGACAAACCAGCTGTTCCACTCCACGTCTTGTGCCGTCATCTGGCTGTTCCCCACAACCGAGGTTAGCAAGAGCTTGCAAGATAGGAGTGCTGGTGTTATCAAACTCATCCCAACAAATGGCTTTTCCCTTTCCAGAGAAACTCCCAGTAACATCTGCTCCGGTCAACGCATGAAACGCTGGCAGCGCAGCCGTCTTAGTGGGCGCAAGGGCGTCTGCGATTGACTTCAAGTTGATAACTCTACGACTACTGCCGGTTCCAGTAACAAAGCAAGGGTTGGAGTACAAATCTGGATACCGTCGGAGAGCCAAAACAAGAACATCAGTGTCAGGAGAATATATAGATAGTTGGGTAGCACCTTGAGCAGAGGCATCCAGAGCATGTAAAATAATCTTCGTGTCGGCTTCTTCTTGTGTACTTCGTAAATGCCTGACGTCTCTGTGCGTTGCCTCACATTCCGTTCCCCATGCCACAACGACTTGTCTCCCATTGCGAAATAGGATTGTAGAAATCGCTCATAATAAAGTCATATAAGCCACACGAAATACATAATCATTGCAGCTTTTTAGCTTTTATTTTTTTCATTCAAATGCTATACATACAGCATTAATATGAATTACAATGAGTCAACGTTATTGTCCTGGATGATGTGTTCACCTTTGGCGTGTTTTGCAATCCAGCCTCATTTCCATATATGGGGTCACGTGACACTACAAAGTGGCACCAATCGATGCAAGATGTCTAACTGACTAAGGTGAGCAAGTTTGGCATGATAAGGATTTTTTTGACAAATTTATAGTAAATTATGTGTTTCAGCCTCGCTTTCATGCGTAAGGTCACGTGACGTATGTAAATTAGCATAAACCAACAGGGAGGATCATGCCCAATCATGTGAGCAAGTCTGGTGTATTTTTGTCTGTTATTAACAAAGTTATGAGGAATTATGTGTTTTAGCCTCGTTTTCACGCTGGATTTCATGGGTCAGAATTTAACCCCCCCCCCCCCCCTTAAAAGCCGTCTGAGCAAGTGGCAAAGCTGGCACCAAAACTTTTCATGTTTAGTAGGACCTAATGAACACTTTTACACTAGGTGCTTGCTTTCAGCACGAACTTCACACGGGACCTTATTTTATGACATTTGCTCCCAGACTGAAGTCACACTGTCTCTATTAGTAAATTACTAATAAGATAACTGAGTTAAATAGGGTAATTAAGTATTATCAACTGAGTTGATAACGTAAATTGGCCACCGTAAAGAGTTACAAAGTTGACGTTTCGAGTGTTAGCCCTTTGAAGGGCGATAAAGAGCTAGCGCGCGAAACGTTAGCTTTGTAATGTTTTAATGAAGGTGGCAAATTTACGTTATCAACTCAGTTTATAATTCTAAATTACCCTGTTATACTCTCCCACCAACGCAGCACCACGGTTTCTTTAGAAACATACCCCCTTTATTGTCTAAGTTAAACGCCTACCTGTTTCTATCAGACTCTATTTTTACATCATTTATCAACAGATAAATATAAAATCAAACCAAGATATGAAGATATGCGGAAGTTCAGTCAGGTTCGAAAACAAAGTACTTGAATGGTGGCTGAACAAGTCAGACCGAGCACAACTCCCTATTGTAATGCAAAATATTTGTTTAAGACTGTTATCATGACAACTTAAGAAAACATTTACAAAATGCATTCCAAGCAGCCTACCGCTTGGTAGAAGTCTAAGTTTAAAGCTCTGAGTCAAAGAGGAACTCCTAGCTTCTGTTTGACTGAATAAAAAATGGAAAATGACTCGATATTTCATTGCTAAAGGCTTTTTCTGGTTTCATTTGGCACGTGCTTTGCCAGATTTTCTTACTTCCCCTTACAGATCATAAGCTGCTGCTTTGTTACGCGAATGAGCACTTTTTCTTACATTGTAAACGAGACTTATGTCTATGACCTGTAAAAAGTAAGATAGCATGTATGTATTGCCTCGGAATTTTACAAACCGATTTACAATCGAACCTCCACTGAAGTACAAATCAACTTAATCATAACAACGCATGTTTCTAGATCTGGCTGAGGTATCTCTTTGAGGTAAATGAGCAGGGAACTTAAATAGAAACTAATGATGTATTTCGATAAGTCAAAGATCGTACCAAGATGTCAATACTCAGAGCAGAACTGTTCCAGAATTGCTCCTCACGAGCTCTTATCTCCTTCCACCTTCCCTTCGCTATGATAAAGAATTACTTACCAGAAAAAACGATAATCACAGCAATGTAGCAGAGCTTTCTTGACACCATTCTGTCAAATACTTGAAAAAACTGCTCAAGAAAGTTTTCGTCAGCTACTTATCCACTCCACAATAGAATATATTGACGTAATTCGCTCTATAGTTTTCCCACACAGCACTTGGTATTGATTCTTCGTTTTCAAGTGTTTTCATGTGGAAAGTGATTGTAGGGTCAAAAGGTAAAGTTCGATGTATTACAGGGCCCTGGCAAAAAACATTTTAAAAGATTACCATTGTTTCGGTGACGTCTGATTTGCTACAATGTAGCAAATCAGACGTCACCGAATTCAGAGATGGAAAACCTGTTATAAGTTGAAGAACTGTGGTACTTGATGCAGTTTGTAACCAGTGGTTACCAATTCGACCGATTTTACACTTCGTTACCTTTGATTGTAAAGAGGGAAGTTGAAATATAAGTTAAAAGAACAATATCATCGATGTTAGGAACTGAAAACATTATCACCGTGATTTGAAAAAGAATAAAGAAATAACTTCAGGGGAGATGTGAAAAGGACTACTCTCGCAATAGCTACGGCTAAGTTCATTTTGTGAAATCATGTCAAAAGAGCATTATTTGGTTATTGATACAGTCTTTAGAAGTCGGTTCTTATGCAAACGTGGATAGAAACTATCTCGGTATCAAACTCGCAGTATTCTCATCAGTACTGATCGATCCACAAAGTGAGTCCTGTATCTTCATATACAAAATACACTCTCAGAAAGAGAAAGCCGTCTTAAGGATTTCTAGGCTATTCGGTATGTGAAATGAGAGATCTTTCAAATATGATACGTTTGATGCCATTTGCAAAAATAAGTAAGCAAGCCACGTCCAAAACTGAAGTAACATATAATCCAGATGTTCTTCAAACTCTAAAATTTTCAATTCTTTTCCTCTCCTACAACTCTGCTTCAAATAGAGCGCTTTTAAACAAAAATCCTAGTATTTTTCCCGGAGAGTGAAGAGTTATGAGTGGTAAACATTTCAGAAACACGCCAATATTTCTGCTGAAACAAGGTCATTGGTCAAGGAAATTATTAAAAAACAGATTAATTCCCTGTTTGAATATATTGGCTCATTCACATATTCTTCTAAACTATTCTTGTTGTCGTCACACGAACAATTTTATCCAGTGGGAGGAGGGGGCGGGGGGGGAGGAAGGATTTGTAGACCTTCATAGAGGGGAAAACCCGCGATCACGGGAAATAGGTGACTAAGTGTAGTGTATTATTAAATCCAAACAGTTCTCTTTGGAAATATATATGAAAGCGACCTTCGCAGTAATGACACTAGTTGAGCAGAAGTGAAAATAAAACCTGGAAAAAATTCAGGCCTGTACGGGATTTGCATCCCTTGACCTTTGCGATACCGGTGCAGTGCTCCACCAACTGAGCTAACAAGCCAACTGGGAGCTGACATCATGTTTGTTCTTAATAAACCCGAGAAGTGTGGATTGATCAATGACTGTGAATGCATGAAAACCATCTCATACTTACTGCTTAAGTGGTGTTCATTACTACGAAGATGGCTTTCATATTAAGTTCTTAATCCGCAGTTCACATATATGATTTTCATATATTCACAGTCAGAGGTCTTTGGTTTAGTGCCTTGAATTAAAACTATCCAAATTTTGTGTGGTTTGTAAAGACTTGTAAATCATGCCTTCACCCCAAAGGAAACAACAAATTTTTAGTTTGCTGAGATACGAAAGCATCAAAATGAAAGTAACAAACTAGAAAGGAACGAGGAGGCTTACAGACAAAGAGGATTCAAGAGAAACACTTATTGATTATACATTGCTTCCTGATTCTTAAGTCAACTTTATTCAGTTAGGCAAATGTATTTACCAAATGAAAAATAACAATCTTTACTGGAAAAATGATTATTATATGAAGTCTTGTGAATATTCTTTGATTGTCAGCTATCTTAAATATTTGGAAAAACTGAAATAAAACTGGCATTCAGAGCGGGATATTTGAGCAATTATAATTTCGGGGGAATCTTAAGAACGATGCTTCATGCATGTATTTTTGTTTGTCGCCATAATTTATATATCTTCTAATATCCGGCATTCAATTAAAACTGGCCTAACATATTTTGCTGAACTATAAATTCTCGATTGAAAACTTTCTATAAAAGGACGTCTAAGAAATACACTTTGTATAAGCGATTAATATCCGTGTCGATCATTTGTACGCTGTCTATTTCTTTTCTTCGAACGAGCTGTGTTTATTTTAATGGAAGTACCCACACCTAAGTAGTTCCTCCAAGAAAGTTCCAACAATGTAAACGTCAATACACGTGAATACGACAGCGCGGAGGCGTCTGAGTGAATAAAGCAACCTTACTCTGTGATCTTAGTGAGATTGCAGTTTCATTACAGCCATAATTATAAATTGTTTTATGAGGTTGCAGCAGCTTAACTTATCTCAAATACCATCACAGTTTCATGCTCTCCTGATATTCTATTTGTTGTTCTGAGAGAACGCATTAGTATTTGACTGGCATGAGGGAAATTTCTCGGGCAATTTTTTACCCGTCATTCGACGGCTTTGCAGGGTGAGGATAAGAATGATTTTACTCAAACGCAAGTAGTATGAACTTGAGGGCCGTAGAATTGTGAATTTCCTTTGGTTTCGACCTGAAATCAGGAGCAAAATATGTTGAATTAAGTTCGTGCTGATTATTTAACTTTCCTTATTCTCACACTGCCACGCACTCGTTATCGTCCTCGTCCGGCTTTTTTTGCACTTGGGTGTCCTTCCTCCTGTGATGTTTTCTGACCAAGTAAATCGTCAACATGATTACAAGAATGGCTATGAAGAGGACTAACACTCCAATTACGATGACAATCATGAAATTTTTCTTCTTTTCGGAGGCTTTCAGGATCGGAGCTGTAAAATTGTACCCTTAAAAAGCAATAAAATAAGATAAATATCATTTATTATACGGTCATGTAGCTAATCAAACCCTCGGAATGAGCGATAGGAGTTCAGAACAGGGACTATCACAAATTCCCGAAAGCCTGGGGTTGCAGGTTCTTTCATTTTGCACCAAGCTGCTGGTGCTGCGCGGAAAAGTGAGCCAGCCTGGAGAGTTAAAAGCACATCTCGCTGGCTCTCGAAATGTGAACAAGAATAGAGACCAATTGAGAATGTGGAAATTTTTGCTCAGCAGTGACATGTGGACGGGTGAACATAAGCCGATATGAAATTTTAATAGAAGCCATCTAAATTAAGTGATACCGTCAGAGTAAACGTTTGGGAAAGACTGTTAATCATGCATTGTGAAAATGCGGGCGAGGACAGTCGCTGAACAAGACAATTGTCGGTGAAATACTGCACCGAAGTTATGGAGGGTAAACGGACAGTTATTCTGGCTTTGGGATCTAGTGCACCGATATTTGGATTCGACGTCCTCAGTTATGATCGCTGAGCCACGTTTTTTCTTTCGCTGATTGGTTGATGCTATGCAAAATTGAGTGTTCTTGCCCTCATGTTAGAGTTGTACTGCAGCCGTGGAAGGCGAGTTTGAAACCAAAATAACTTAAGCCTCGTTCATTCTTGATTAATGTTATAGCAGCTTGGAGGTAATATTCGTATGTAATGATTATAAACAGAATTAAGATAATAATATGTTTCATTTAACGGCACCTTTTGTGCAAGAAGGCAGTGTTCCATTCAGTAGTCCATTCAGACAGCTTATTACTCTGGATCCGGACAAAGTATATCCCGGGTTGCATTGGATGATAAGTTGGCCTCCGTTCCCGACTGTAACTTGAGAATTGTTTAATTTTATTTGAGAGCACTTAGCTGAGGAGAAAAAATGAATTTATGTTTGCTAGGAATTATAAAGGCAAGCCAGGTGCGGTCCTCAGAATGCAATACAAAGTCTTTATAAGTAAGAAACCAGAAATACTGTGAGTTTCTTGCCCATAACGTATCTGTCCAAGAAATTTCAGGTCAGTGGCATGCAGGAAATTTTGCCAGTGGCGCAGAGAGAATGACCGAGAACCATACTCTGATAAACTAAGAGACTGCCTTACGGTGGGAGAGTAAATATCCCACTGAGGCTTCCTTCTCTCTCCTCAAAGGGGAGGAGCATCCCAAGGTCTGGGGCTCGATTTAATGAGATATCTTAAAGATTTAACTACCTTTGCAAGAAGGAACTTCTCCGCTCCATTCCCCATTCTCGCAGACAATTTCATTTTTACCTACGAGCGTGTATGATGAGTCGCACTGGAATTTGTATCGATCGCCTGCTTTGTTACCTTGACCAGTGAAGTGCCCGTTTTTAAATGATGTCGAAAACTGCCCGCACCCTTTCGAAGCTGTCAGACAAAACATATTGAGTTAAGTTACTTAAATATGACTGCTTCAAAACCATTATCTTATATGTGTATCGCATAGTCACATTCACTAACCTTTTATGCAGGTTGGTTTCGATTCATCCCAGACCCCTCCACGGCAAGACATTTTGTCTTTTCCAACCATTGTGTAACCATTGTTACAAGTAAAGTGATGCGTTACTTGATCTCCTGAGACGTCCCTTCGTACAGACCCACGATCAAAGCTCAATACAACGTTACATCCTTCAGAAGCAAGATTTAAGTCAAAGTTATCCAGCTGCTGCTTAGTTTCGAAGGAGGTTCTCTTTATTGCTTACTAGGCTGCGTGGCGTGTTAGTAGCCATACGTATTTGCGATCAGACAGTACGACAGGTGTATTGAGATTTAAAACTTTGCCTTCTTCATAAGAGGTGATGCTTAACTCAAAAAGAAGGAACAAAAAACATGAGTTTGATTTCATGCTTGCATTTGTCTCACCTTCATCATGTAAATCCCTTTTCATGCCCATTAACCATTCTTGGAACTCCTTGGTAGCCTGGCCGATTCCAAATCTCCCTGTTATTGCGATGTCAAATATGCATTGAAATGAGTGGTCGCACGTCTTGAGCGCCCTCTTTTTCATGCCACTTTTCATCTTGGATGTTATTGGATAATATCCTTCCATAAACGTTGGGATATAAGAAGGATCAAGAAAGTCCCTATGAGCCTCTTCCGGGCCGTACATGAACAGAGAATCGATCTCTTTCGTCACCCCTAAATGAACGATTGAAGGAAAAAAAGAAAATTGACATCTCATCATGAACCCTCTTATGTACTGTTGCCAATTTTTTTCGTAGCTCCTTGCTAAGCTTTATTTACAAACTTAAAGTTATAGTTTTCCCTATGCTTTGGTAGTGTTTTGAAGCCAGCACAACTGTGCTGATTAATCTGTTGTGAACATTAATGACTACAGGATAAGAGAGACATACATTGCTGACCAAACTTGTAGTGTAACTCGGACATGGTTGACGCGGTGCTGAGGACTTCGTTGTTTGGTAGAAGATACTCCTTATCACTATTGTCGTCCCAATAGCCGAGAAGACCGCTTGTTTTTCCTGTAAGAGTGCAAATCGTTCAGATTCAGACGAAACATTAAACGGTTTACCATAAAGTGCAGCGTTTCCTCTTAAAATAAAAAGCAGCTAAAGTTGATAAAAATGATAAGGAAAAAATTCCTGAGACTGTTTCAACCATCCACATTGTTCAACCGTTCACCTTTCTAGGTTTACATTTGAAGAATTCACTCACCTTTGAACTTTACAGGGACAACTACAGCCATTTGCAAAACTGGTGCGGCATTTTCAACATATACAGTAATCCCTGAAGTAAAGGCAGCAATTACTCTTGGATTGTTTTCACGAAGGCTGTTCTTAATAAGCACTCCTCTAGATTGTAGTTCGTGATCAAAAATGACCAATTTTCTGTCGACAAGAATGTCTATTGTTTGCCGTTCATTTAGTTGCATCTACGAGATAAGAAAATACAGTATATGTCAATTTTGTTCATTTTTTCCATGAGCGACACAACCCAGTTTATCTATTACTTTAGATCACACCAACCCTCTAACTGAATAGTTATTGATGGTAAAACTTTTATTTTCACTTTCCTACCCCATTCCCGATCTATCTTACGCTGAAACAGAGTGCAGTAGGAAGACGAAGGCTCTTCATAAGAAGACTAACCTAAAGTATTCAGTGAGAATCAAGCGATATTTACGCAGAGTTTGAAACCCGAGAAAAACTCACCTGAATAAGGCTACTTTTTTTCTCTTTCATGGCGAACGCAGTGAAAACTGTCGCAGGTGCTTCTCCACTTTTCTCACCTTTCAAAGGCTGCATTCTCCCTTGGAGAAGAAACCGTGTATTGTCGACGTTGAGGACTGTATACTCGCCAAAACCATTAAACGTATATTCCACACCATCTAAAGTTTGAATATGGGGATCACCGAATGCTGCTCCTAAAATCGAAATGAAAATGTCATTTTTAAATCATACTGCCTCCTGAGTGGAGCTAACCTCAATCAGTTACAACTGGTTGTGTTTTAAATTGATAAAGGACTTAAAAATAAGCTTAGTTTAGATTTGTCCACAAGGAAAAGCTGGCGGAAAGTTATCAGCAGTAACCTCATACGTAAAGCAATAAAACTAAAGAAAAAATTAATGATGACACCAACTTGGCTTTCCCATAATTTTAAAAACCCTGTTAGAGTTTTTTTTATCTCAAAACTTGGATTCAGTCCTTGAAATAAAGAAAGGGATTTCTGTGTTTGTTTAGAAAGAGCAACACATTGCATACACGTAATAATTCCTCAGGATATCAGTTGAATCAGTATCTAGTAGATCGACAACATCGAGCAGTACTTGCCAATGTTAGGAGGGAGATATCGCCCCTCAGATGTCGTCAGCTCTTGATATTTAAAGCAATTGTTAGAAAACATACAGCACTGCAGATAAGGAATGATTTTGTCCCATATGGAAGGGAATATTGATCCGCTCGTGACAGCGTGTTTGTTTCGATTTACGAACTCGCCAGGTGGCCCTGCAGTCAATTCTCCTTCCTTGTCATAGCAACATGCTCGCGTTATTCCTCGATCGCTGGAAAACACCCACAAAGGCAATGATTAAATTGTGGCTGGAAAGATGGTCACAACTGCTTAGTGACTGCTCATTTCACATTAAAAGTACTTTGCCCTCAACATGTAGCAATAACAAACTGATAAAGAGAATTCAGAGTAGCATTTTCAAGTTTGATAATACTTGATCCAGAGTAACGTTTATCAGCATTTTAAATTTTTACCCACCTCGTGACTGTTGTTTTGTAGCATGTTTCGACCTTTCTATAGTAGAATTTACAAAGAGGCAAGATATTTGTATCGCACAAGTCGTGTTCCCTGAAAATTCCAATGTCTGCGTTCATCTGTCGTCGAGTCTTGGGGCAGGGTGTTAAGTGGTTATTACTTGCTGGTGAAAAAATTCGAGATATTAATAATACTTGATTCCTCCGTGATGGATGGCCAGGTTGTATTATTCCATCTACCCTTAACAACGTTCTGGTTACGCCAGCAAAGAGCAACGACTTCACTTTAAGTCCAAGAAGTAATTAACGTGCAACTTCTTCCTATTATATCCGTACTTTATCCAGCAAACAGGTAATGAGAATACTTAAACATATCAGCTAGAAGTTTTTATGTGGAATCTAAAATGAAATTCTCTTAACTAGTTTACAAGGAAATGAGTAGCGGTTAGAGTGGAGTATTAACGATGAGATCTTGGAAGTTAAAAGGTTTTACAACTATAGGCGTTCGTTTGGGACCTATATATTATTAGAATGCACATTATATACTCACTTATCATGAGAGAATGCGTTTGATTTTGTAGCCAACTTGAGCAGCTTCCGTTGGCCGCAGTCTGATTTGTTAGCAAGAAGAGTTCACTTCCGATCCACTCCCTTGCCACGAACTTGTTGTAACTGTTTCCAACCAAGCTTCGAACCCGAACCATCTGCAACGTTTCTGGTGTATTTGGGTTCTTTCTAAGGGAAAAGGAGCAATGCAATGAAGAAACACAAGTTGGAATATTCGTATAGCGATGAATCTGACTCAGGTTATGTGCAATCGATATGAGCAAGAGAATCAATTAAAGTGAATATCGTTACTTTTGTTCGATTTTCTAAAATTTAAACGATTGTGTCCAAACTACAAACGCCACGTGAAAGGTTAGATGCGATGTTTTCTACTAAATGCCCGTGAAATTCTATGCTCTGGACAAAGAAATGTTGGAGCGTGGAATGGATAAGTATTGTCACCGATATCCCATTACAATTGAAAAAAGCCTGATTATGTGATAACAATAAATTTCAAGCAGGTTTTTGCCTCCTGGACGTAAATCAAACAGGGTTAAAAATAACTGGAAATTACAACAAATCACGGTTTAGTTCATTCTGTTCCTACAAATAAAAAAACCATGGAAAAACGGACAGTTTCTCTGTATTATCGACTCACCTCAAATTTTCCATAAGTGGCAGATCAAACTCGGCTTTCCCCGTGTTCGGCTGGCTAAACACGACTGTAGTATAATTATGAAATTCTCTACCACTTTGATTGTATGATAGATTTATAATCTCTATTGTCACTAGCAAGTCAGCCGCCAGGTCTGAGACATTCCAGGTGATGTTCACTCGGTTCCCTGTGGTCCATGTATCTGGAGCCTTTCTCTGCACAGTGGTATCGTCAAGAAAAACAGGTTCTGAAATCCAATATGATAAATGCTCATTTAGAGCATGTAATTGCCTTCCTCTTGTTTGTTAAACGAATGATTATTGTTACTTTGCTTCACTGTATAGATATAGTCATATCTAAATTTATCAAAAGCTGTATCAGCTCTAAAGACCCTGACCAGAATAATAGCACCACAAGAAGTAGAAGAAGGAGATTGAAGAAATGTAAAATGGTTTCCTTGTTTACATAGCCTGATGTAAACACGCGGGAGGTTGAGAGAACACGAGATAAGCGTAGGAAACCATGACGCGAAGATGTAAAATGGTTTTATGGCCAATCAGAGCGCGCGTACTATTTGAATTATTTTATAATAAGCAATATGACAACAGCAATCATCAACACAAAGTTACAACATCGACAACAAAAAATTATTGGGATAGTATGGTAAACAAAATGTTCTAAAAATTTCCTAGGCATACTAAAAATTATTACTGTTAATAGAATAACAGAGATGGTAGATAAGATGGCTCGGATAAGAAATAGAGAAAGACGTTTTTCGTCTTGTCACGAGCATGAGACAAAGGAAAAATTCTGAGTTCCCATGAGGAATCAAACCTCAGACCCACGAATTCCGCGCTCCGATGCTCAACCATTGAGGCACAGCCGAGACTCTACGGTGAGCGAAGTGTACCACGAAGTTCATGTGACTGGCGCCCTGCATACAGCTAGGATCAGCAATGTCGATAGCGTCACGTTTGTGAATACAATAAGAGAGATGGTAAGTTTTGAGCTTGGTAAAGAAACAGAGAAAGATGTTTTTCGTCATGTCACGAGCGTGGCTTAATGGTAGAGCATCGAAGCACGAAATCCGAAGTTCTGAGGTTCGATTTCTCATGGAGACTTAGAATATTTTTTTCTTTGTCCTACGCTCGTGGCAAGACGAAAAACATCTTTTCCCACATTATTATTGAATCTAGCTTTTGAAAAATTAGCCTGTTTGGCAAAATAACTTAGTCAGAATTTGAAATTTGCTGAACGCAACGAGGTTTAAAAGATTTTAGTTTCCATGATACTTACCCAGGTCAAATTCTTGCGCGAACTTTAAATCATCATTTTCATTCGGGTAGATGTAAAAGACGGATTGTTGTTTTCTCGTAGGTAACAAAGGAACGGTACAAATGGCTTTCGTTTCGTTGACTTTGTATCCTTTGGCTACACCGATATCGCCAAATTCGCACCGCAACTCAATACCGGGCCAATAGCACAGTCCAGTGATGAGGATGTTGGAGCCACTGTTTAGCTTTCCACCGGCCGAATGAATGGATACTGTGCCTTGGATGTTAACAACAATTGTAAAAGGAAGTAGTTACTCCAAGAATACACCTTTTATGGAAGCACTATTTCTATTCGACTGGAGGGCGATGTTTGCTAAAAAAATTTTTTTCAGGAATGGCACGATGTTACTTAAGACGGGCCAGTGCTTTACGTCATCTTGTACTCTCGGCCTTAGGAGCTAAACTTGAGCAACTAGAATTTTTCATTGTGCCTTTCTAAACCAGTTAAACACCAACATAGGATGTGAATACATGCTCTAAATGTCAGTAATGAGATGACATTCTACAGCAATGTAGTTTGCAAAGCCTTGAAAACCAAACGTAGATTAACTTTTTGGGCTCAAAGATAACGATGTCAATCTGATTAGAGAGTGGGCAATGAATGAGAGAGAAAACATACAGTTATGACCTTAAAATGGTAAAAATTTTTCTTCAGGATTTCAGTCTTACCTGAGGTTTCGCATCTATTTTCGTTCATATCTTTTTCGGTATCAACTTTGAACAGCCAAACACCCGGCTGACCACAGTTAGTTCTGTTTACTAGACTCAAAAGTTCTTTTGACCCGGAGAATGGTACATTTTGGTATGAGGATCCGAAGCTAAAGCCAACCTTTGTAAATATGAAAATGAAGAATCTTGTACTGGGTTCTTCCATTACTGTTTTTAATAATATTATTAATCGTCAAATGAATAAATGCGTCAAAGGTAGTAAAATATTTTTAATCTCTCCAATTTATTTCTCAATTGATCGTCATTCATCCCTTCTTTTCCTTCGTTCGCTCGCTTGTTCTTTTGTTACTTACCCTTGTTCTTTCATTCATCCATTTAATTCATCTTTTCTCATGCAAACATCACAAAATTCAGGCAAAGATGGTTGCTTTTTGTTATGAATATCATTGCCTTGATTCCATATTATTTAAATCCTTTTAAACCCCAGTTGCAGTTACCTAGAATACGTTGAGACTACGCAAAATCTTTGAAACCCTTTATGATTACAAGTAATGAAAAATTTTAAAAGCAACCTCCTTGTACGTTCTGGAAGAACTGAAAAAGATTAAATCTCATTATTTTAGGGAGGATTTCGTTTGAGCGTCGCCAAACCAAAACCAAAGTGATCACAACAGTCAATGATCGGAATAAAAGAAACAATCTTAGTCGACCAATGAGAATTGGAAGTAAGAATAAGCAAACTGTCAAAGTTCTGGGAAACATGAGTGACGAAACTGCGATGGGTTTTAGCTTTGTATCTCATTGCTTGCATATGAAAGTGGTGCAAGTTTTCGAGTGAAACAGTCACTCAGCCAAATAATACAAAACGAAAGTAGTCCCGGATAACTTTCGACACTCTATTGATGTAGATAAATTTCCAAAGATAAAAAAAAAAATTTTAATTTAAAAATTTTTAAAAGATAAATTTCCAGCCTACTAAATGAAAGTCCTTGGTAAATACCTTTGCTGCTTTGCCTCCCAAACCTCGATTGTTCCCTCCATCCAAGGTACCAGTTGTCCAAGAAAGGTTATCGTAGATGTATGAGACAAATGTCATATGCTCTCCACCTGCTATGACAACTTGGAATGTGTTTGTCTGAAAGACAAGAAACGAAAGGGTTTATGGTGAATTCGCCCCATTGCAAGTTCGCCCCCAACCACCTTTGCGAGCAATCGAAGCGAGTGATTGCAGTGTGGCGAATTCGCCACTTACCAACGAAAGAATACCACTATATATGAAATGACCAAATGAAAAAATTCACTTTTCTCAAGAATGCTCAAACACTGTCACTTACATTCTTTGTGTATATACCACTGGCTCCATAGAATGAGACTTCATTCCATGTAACGATGGCAACCCAGTTTGCCACAAATTTTGTGTCGCGTGGAAATGCGCGGATGACGTCTCTCGCTGCCCTAGAAATGATCGCTTGTTCGGTAGTAACTCGATACCAGACCCTACCTCCTCTTATTGTATATACATCGGCCCAATATGGTGCGGCTACGTACGTGTGGTTGTTAAGCGGAAAAGATGATGGCTCTTGGGATTTCAACGAAGAACCAAACGAGATGAGTCCATTTTCATGTATCTAGTGGACGAGATTTCCAGCTAGATTAAACTTAATATTGCTTTTTACTGCAATAACTTAGGTTAAATATAAAGAGACAGACTGTTGATTACAAGTTGATTACAACTCGTCTTTTTACCATTATCATGATACTGAAGCAGTTAACTTAATGGAATGTTCTTCATACGATTTCCTTATGTTTCTGAAGAAACGAAACAAATCATATGATGGAAAATGAAGTATCAGAGAATTTTTATCCTAAAACCAGCGACTTCAATAACAGACGGTTGCTGCCGTCTTTTTAGCCGCGAGCTAGCTTTCTTTATTAGGATCGCCTTTCGGCACAGCCGCCAATAAGCAGCTGCTTATATTACGAGCTATTAAAACCCTTGTAAAAATATTCTTATTCGGCTTAGCGAACATTTTTTTGTAATTTCCCCGGTTTAGCCCCTTGTTAACGATTTTACTCTGCAAAGATAACAACTTCAAAATCGGTCCCTCCGCTGATTTTAAAATCATCAACAACGGCGAATGCCACGGAAGATAAAAATCAGCCCTAGGCAAATAGATTAACCTTCTTTTCATGCAAAAGCGTTTACCCGCGGTTATTTCCCCCACGAGGAAGTTGTTGATTTAATGAGAATTTGGACGTCACGTCATGTAATATGTATAGCTACGTTAAACATTTAAGCAGATTAAAGAAGCACGCGGGGAACTTAATTTTGAAGATTTGGAAGTATAGCTTCGAACATCGGTTTTAATTAGCAAACGGATAATTGCCGAATTTTCCAGAAGGTGTCAAAAAAATGTACCAAAATAATTGTTGAGCAAAGTTTCCTTTCACCAGAATTTCAAATTCTGTTATGACACATTGTACGCTTATATAGACTGTTTCATCGCAGTTACGACGAATTCTTCAAAAAAAAGTATCACTGAATTATGATTCAAAAGATATGTTAACATGCACTCTCCTGCACTCCATCTGATGTTATTTTCTAATTGCGTCTTGGTATACAGAAAAAAAACCTGTATTTCAAACTCTTCAATTCATGTACCCTGTAGGGTGCCAAGAAAAAATGACCCCTTACTTCGTCTTCATACATTTTTCTTCGCCTTTTTCAAGCAACTTTTTCAAGTTATGAGAGTCACCCGATGTTGACAGCGAGCTCAATCCTGAAGTATACATCAGTTATTTACTTTGGTGGTACTTTGGTCGTCCTCATACATTTTCCTTCGCCTTTTTCAAGCATCGTACACATAATCTTTATGAGAGTCGCCCGATGTTGACGGCGAGCTCAATCCTAAAATATACATCAATTATTTACTTTGGTCACAAAAGTAATTCTTCCATATAGTGAGCTGCGATGTCTGTGATTCAGATTTCGATTATAGAAAACGCTATGCGTTTGCGTAATCAAAATACGTGAGCCTTGCCGCCTACCATTCGGTAACAACGGTCAACCCAACCGTTTTACAGTAAAGGGGCACTCAAAAATATTTTAAAAAAACTAGTAGAATTCCTCAACGTACTGTTTACATTGCTTTTAAAATCAGAGAGCTGGTATTTGACTTGAAAACTGTAGTAAATTGAAAGTTACAAAAATTATCAAATTTTACCGCAACGAGAAAACTAGGAATTACCCTAAAGGGCCGCATAAACCTGCAATGACCATTAGATGTTTGTTCATACGAAATGGTGGTGAAAAAAAATGACAGGTATGTATTTCATAACACTCACTGGTGAATACACGAGAAAAACTCTGGTGGAAGTGGATACTTTGAGTATGCATTATCAATAAGAAAACAAAGTATTCCCTGGCAGTTGAAATAATTCAACAATAAACAGGACTTGCTAGCATGCACCACACATACAGTTACGTTCAATGACTACCCGACGTTAAAGCTAGTCTACGTATATGCTCTATCTAAAGTTAAGATGATAGCTAAGTTCGTGAAAAGCGCGTTGATACAAACGCTGAGCGAACGGCAGAAATTGAATTTTAATGTCTGTTAATCATCCCGGTTTGAGCATAAAATATAGCAAAATTTGCATCCTTTGTGAATGTTTTATTTTTCTACTGAATCTATTCAAAGCTTGAAAGGAAAAGAAAAGAAATGAGGTAAATTTGCCGTCCGCTCACAATATCTATTGACGCTTGCAGTTCAACTCTCATGAAGATTCGTTCACATTTTGAATCAATGAACTTTTGAATATGTTGGCCTGGTCCCACGAACTTGTAACTCATTCACTATGAAGCCATCTGATTTTGTTTGTAAAAGAGAAATAAAAAAGCCTAAGGGAAGAAGGAAAACAAAAATTTCGCTTCTGTAATCTACCGACTTAGTGAATCAGACTCGTTTTGAGTGAAAATTCAAAGTATTCAAGAAGATTCAAATCAAGTGATTGATTTACAAAAGATCGCTAGGAGATATATTCTCACTCCTTAAAATATTACTTTTTCCTGCCGAATACTTACGTAAAACGATTCGACCTTCAGTTCGAAGAAATGAAACGGCGGTGTTGAAATTGCGTCTGAGCTCACATCATCTTGCACAGGCAAAGATGAGTCGCCAGCTTCTTTACCGAAAGGATATAACTTCGAGGTATACCAACCACTGATGGTGCAACGAACCATTGTTTTCACAAAGACCAGAAAGATAAGTTTACGAAGTGTTCTCATTTCTAACAGCCGGATTAGCATGTTGTAGATTTGTTTATACTGTTGTATGCTTCAGGTGTGCTGGCGTCGTAGTAGCTTGCTATTGTTTAGTCTCGTCCACTTTGGAAAGTCTTTGAGAATTCGTAACTTCATCAAGTTCTGCTTTCCAAGCTTCACAGTCTTTGCAAATATTCTTCGTTCGCCTTCTTCGTGGTCCAAAACGCACTGTGACCATAACCACAAACGGGGATAAAATTAATTAAGCACTGGTGGGTCGAATGACATATGATGTTTGGACTTTTAAAAGGTCATTTACGTGACTAATTAACATAATAATGAAAGTGAAAAAATGGAGATCGGACATCAGCTGCCTGTGTAATGTGAGTTGACTCAGACGTTCTGACTATCAATGTTTATCGCAATGCCTGGGGCCTTGTTTTCGAGTGCTGTTGTTGAAAAGCACTGAAAAGCTTATAGCCTGAAAGCTTACATTATTGTTCGAATAGATGACATATTTACTCTTTTGATTCTAATATTCAAATATTGATAAAACACCTGTTTAATATTGCTCTGCTGCTTGAATTCTTTTCAAGTTTACTCGTGTTTTTTCTGGCGCTCGGTGTGAATAATGACCCCTGTTTGAGAGAACTTTCTGAACGAAATTTAACTTTCTCGCTTGGCTTTACACAGGGATGAGCAAACTTACTGTTTGAATGCTTATAGGCGATGCAGGTGGGTTCGTTGGGAGAAGTTAAAAGATGAAAAATTACTCTTAGAAGGCATTAAAAAACTGCAATGCTTTCAAAACTTGCCAACCATCGAATTACAGTAGCAGAGTTGAGTAATTATGAAACCGGCTGAATTAAACAAGAGAAATGTGTTTGCGGTGAAGGAACAAACTTTAAGAGAGCGAAGTTAAAAGTGTTGTGTTCACTTAACGATGACAGTCGAAATTATTTCACACCAAGTTAAGACATTTAAACCAATAGCATAGTGCGCAGTTTTTTTACGTAAGGGTTAATATCTTGAATTTACATAAACATAGTGGGTGTTGTTTCTAAACAGAGACAAATAGGCTCGACTAAAACGAACACTTACAAAAATGGAATATTGGTAGATTGGATGGGATGACAATCCACCTGAGCATAATTATGAACGGAGCACCAATAAACAACTATTCGTAAACGAAAAAGCTGACCAATCTAATCAGAAGAAGGACTTATACAGAGCTCTATAAAAAAAAGCCCCTTTTTGTGTAACCTTTAAAGCTTTCGCTTAAAGGGCTACATTCATTATATTTCAGAAATTAGCGCGAAGTGACCGTAATTATTTATGGATGTTGAATAAATTTGCCTCAGAGAAAAGTCTCACGGCTTCGGCTAAATTTTTGTTTTTTGTCGTTTCTTGTTTCTTTATATCCTGTTAGAAACTTAAGAAGTCTGAATTTGAATTCCGGTTTATGATTAATTACGCCCAATCATATTTGGGCTTTCAGCGTATATAAGATATGGTGAGCAAACACGCACTACTTAATCTTCCCAAATATATCTAAAAGCTTTATAGATAGCCCTAAGGGTATTCATACATATTTTACAGGCTGTTTTGAAAATTTAATTAAGAAGCAAATCGAAGCGTTAAGTCATTATGTGGGATAGAAAAGATCCTTTATCGTTTTCATCAATGTTTCTTTTTTTTTTCTCCCATGATATCGAAGGGTCAATCGAACCGGACGCAGGTGTAAAAAAGGAGGAAAACGAAAAGATTATGAAGTGTTTGAGCAATCAAGCATGGATCTACAATCCTCGTCGGTACACTCTAGATGAAAATGGTGTTCCTTTTGGTAAATTTTTTGCGAGTAACTTCTTTTTTTTCTTTCATCTTTTTTTCCAATAAATATTCAAATTCCGTTTTTCTTAATCCAAAAATCATTTCGTTTGAGGAAGTCTTAGCTTAAGAAACGAATGGAGAATCACTGCAAGATTTAATTTTTCTCCACCTGAAAACAAGAGAGGAGCGATAAGTTCTCTTTCACCTGACATGTTAGTTTGATTGACATGTGGTAGTTACGTTAACGATTCCTTCAAGAGAGGCCCTGGCCTAGAAATTTCACATCAGTAGGAACTACAATGTTTTTAACACTTACAATTACTCCGTAAAACGAATGATTTGGATCACAGGTAACAGGCAATCTTGAGACACCGATCTGATACAATCTATGACAAAAAAAGACAATATTAGCGCACTTGACACCACTACGCAGTGCAACATTTTCGTCAAGTAATGGGCGAAGGATTTTGGTTGCGTCAGGGTAAAACTTACCTCATCCCACCATAAGGCTTTGCAATATTCTTTTGACCCCTCCCCCCCCCCATCAATTTGTCAATCAATTCTCTTAAGACTTCCTTTGCACTCTGATGGCGACCCTCCCTCCGTTTCCCCTGAAAATCATTGCATCCCCGAAATCCCCCTCTCCCCCTCTCCCCCTCCCCTCAGGCCCCGTCCACACGTATCCGGATAAATTTAAAAACGGATAAATATTTATCCGTTTTCAAATTTATCAGCGTCCACACGTTGCCGTTTGTGAATCGTTTTTGGTGTCCACACGTAAACGTCAAACAATGCCGTGATGAACTGAACAAAATGTGCAGAATTGAACCCCTAAATGCTAAGTTTGAAGGGGCCAAAGTAACTTCTGTTGAAACAGTGTTTAAAATACATATCTCTAATTTCCTGAAGCAAAACAGTGACTTTGACCCCATCACTGATAAAATCAAAATCAATGGTGATGGTGCCAGAATGACGAGAAATTCAAATTTTATTTTACTTTCATTTTCTTGTTACGTCATCGTTTTCAAATCGTTTTCAAATTTATTCGGATAAGGCGTCCACACGGAGACGCTTAGCCAGCGTTTTCAAATTTATCCACTCTGGAGAGCGTTTTCAAATTGATCCGTTTTCGGTGTGTGAAAACGCCGTTTACGTGTGGACGGAACCCGTAACCGTATAAATATTTATCCGTTTTCAAATTTATCCGGATACGTGTGGACGGGGCCTCAGGGTGATAACTAATGATTGCTCCCTTACTGGTGCAAACTAAGAGCCACACAAACACAGCTCACTCACGAAGTTTGGGTACACACATCATATCCCATAACCCCTTTGCTTTATTGAGAAATGTAAAAAGCAGTTTTTCTTCTCTTTTGGTAAAGAAAATCCCTCAGAATGCCCTGAAAAATCTTTCAGTATCCATAAAATCCCTATCTATATCCTGCTGAGTCCAAAAATGATGTTAAATAAAACATGATTAAATGAAATATGCAAATGAATGAAAAGAACGTAATAAACCAAACAATAAAAATTTTACAGAACAAGCCAACAGACGAAATAAAATAAAATAAAATAATATAAAGTAATATATGAAAATAAAACCAAGCACCACACATGTACCAAGTTTTCCCGTTTGGAGAAGGTAGAATATCGCATGCAGTCTTTTTAGGGGCAATCCTTTGCGTTTGAAGGTTCTATGCATTGAATTAAGCGGTAGCTTTTAACAAAAACACACTACAGGCGGTCGTTTCTTTTGCACAATATTAGCAATTCAAATTACCGATGAGCGTGCAATGCACCAGTCACGCAATTGTGTGCTGGTGATGCCTCCGTTCATTCGCGTAAGGTACGAAACAAGAAACTGGATTCTCGTCACAAAGGTTTTATAGAGGTAAATTCTCTTTCAGTGTTCTTATTTTACTTACTTATTTTGCTTAGGAGAGCGTTTTAAATCGAAATATTAATGATGAATTATCTGGTATCACTGTATTTCAACAACACATGTTCTATCCGCCCAAAATTCATTCGGACACTATAGACAAAATAATAAATTTCCTGCTCGAAGCAAATAAATGATCGGTTCTTTCTGCTAATGCCACAGCAGAAAAAGTAGAAATTGACCAATTTGTTTACATTTTGGCCTCTGATTGCGGACTTCTTGAGAATAAATTGCACTTGTACAACACGCATACTTTCCGATACTCTCCAATGGTGGTCACATATTATCAAAACAATTCGCATAGAGACCTCGTTTTTAGAAGGTATCTTAAATTATACCCCTAACTCTACTTTCATTTCACTCTGGGACGAAAATTTGGTCGATTGGACCGATTATTTTCGTCGATAGGACAGCGGTAAGACAGTCGATATCAGCTCTATTGGGGAATGAATGGTTAATGTTAATGTTAATAGCGTGTTAACAAAAACTGGTTACCAATAAAACAAAAGTTATGTTTTCATGTTATCCATCCTCAGCTAAATCATATTTGAATATTTTTGCCTCCTTCATATCGTCTTTTTGTCTAAACTTTAAACTTAAAAATGTTAGGTGTCGCTAGAAAAGCGGTAGATGTTGACACCTTTGCACCTTCACAGTCACGCAACCGGATCATCTTGTATTCCGTGCGATTTGACAAATTTTAATGTTGGTGACCAAGTTGATCCTGTGATAATTTTATTTTTCCCTATGTAAACGAGACATCTATTATTGATGAATTTATTCAACCACTAAGCGCGAAATTGAGAACGCCATGCATAGTTGAATCAGAAATAAAAAATATATCTGTATTCATGTAGCGTTCCCTATTACATCGTAACCCATTTCTTCCCAGAAATGTCTTTGAATGTAACATTGTGCCTTTGAATTTAATTAAGTGCTCCAAAGTTCTTGATTTAACAGAAACCATTTTTAATTTTTTCATTTCATGTTTATCAATCGAAGATGTCATGGTGATTACGTATCCATTATGATTTGGTTTTTTGGTACGTATATTTTTCCGTGCTTACGACGGTTTAAGGATTTTTTTTTCTCTATTTTTTCTCCGCATCCCACGATGAGCGATTGAAAGGAACTAAGATAATGTTTAACTTGTTGAATTTGCCTTTGGTGTTCTAAAAGCGAAAAAGAAAAGTATCTTTTAATTCTAAAAACCTAAAATGATAAAATAATGGAGTAAAAAAAAAGCCTATAGGGGCATGAATACGCTATTAAAGAAACAGTGTAGTTAGGGAAGAGACAATTACTTCAAATGGTAACTGATGCACAATATTGACCTCCTTTACCAGTCTGCACTCAAGTCAGGCGGTCTCTTTAGCATGAAGGGCCCTGAAGTATTGTCCCTTCCCCTGGATGGGAGGATAATCCATCCCTAGGCCTGATAAGCCTGAAGCGTTTCGTTAGGCTTTTCTGTTCACAGTTCACGGGTATCATTCAATGCTCCTAATGTTTAATTATATTTTTATTGCGCCAAAAATATATATTGTCATTTTTCGTCAGTTGCTAGGCTGATCCGGGATTTAGTTGAATTCACCATACTTCCAATCGAGCCTGGTTGGCTAAATTTGTTCATTTAGTGCTTTAGATGTCTCTTGGTGTTATTGAATTGAAATACTTCATGTATCTGTTTCATTGGACAGCATCTATTATCATTGTTGCACAGTCCAAGAATCTACTCGCCTTCGGTATGTATTCACAGCTAGTTACTTTTATGATTAGCAAGTCACCTTTTAAGCTATTCAAGCCTTTGTGGCTGTTATACCCTAAAATGTTTCTGAATAAATATTTCAAAATAAAAAGCGTCAATCAAACTAACTCCTCATAGGGTGTGAGACTTAAGGCACACTACAGAGGAACAAATTGGCATCCTTCAGATTTAGCAGCGATTGTCCCAAATAACTTAGGGAAGGTCATTTAGGGAAGAAGTAGATTATGGGTAATTTTCCAATAATGTCATAGGATTGGTCAGTTTGCGTCAGATGGTACAAAATAACGCTCTATGATTGGTTAGGAGCCAGAGTGACCTCGTTAACTACTGGAATTCATTGGCTCCTTATGATGTTTCCCTTTGTTTTGACTGACTGAAAGGATAACTTTGGTTTTGGTATTACATGTACGCAAGAGGATATCAACAGTTGATATTCCTTTGATGTACGACACTACATCGAAAAGTATTCTATTTTACAGACTGCTCCAGCAATGTTCAGGTGCCGTATGACGGAGATTGGATTATACAAGCTAGTGCTGCCTACACTTGCTCATGGGTGATCACAGTGCCTGAAAACTATACTGTTAAACTCACTATATCAAAGAATAACTTCGCTTCTGTTGGTAACACAAACTGTGTTAATGACTATGTACAGGTAATTATGGCCACGTTCTTATTGCTATGCTGTATAAGCGGATAACTGTGTGAAAAAATATGGTTAATCTTCTGGAAGCAGCTGTTGTGAGTAGTTGTCTCGGGAAAAACCAAATGATAATGTACTGTGCGATAATAAAATTGACCTTTGCGTTTTTTTTAAGCATTTCGCAACAGTCTAGTTTCGCTGACTATTCTTGCCATTATTCCAAAGATTCGAGATGGTGGGAGCAACACGAGCACCTTGTTGAAGAAAATGTGCAGCTCAAACCCAGGTCCTTCTGTGTTCCGCTCAATTGGAAGGCAAATGTGGGTGGAATACAGTTCAACTCAAGCAGGAAACTCCTTCCAAGCTTCCTTCAAGAAGCTTCTTGATCCATCTTGTAAGTAGTTTTTCTTATTTTATCATGTTTGGTAACGTACTTCTTAAAGAGAATTTCCGATCCTGCTTTTTGTATCTTTTTTAACTATGCACCATGACAATTCTGATAGAAATCGTTTAGATTTTCTTAATCTTTCATTGACAGTCTCAACCCTTTAAATCCCATGAGTTACCAAGACAGAATTTCTCCTTAAAATATCAAGACAACATGAAGCAGACAAGTGATGAGAAAAAAGAAAAATATCAATCAAATTCTTCAAAGTAGCACAACAAGAAATGTATGGTAGACAGTAAGGAGAATTACCAACGAGATCTTGAGAGTTAGAGTGTTAATATTTATATTTCATACGTGGTGACCTGAAACTTGGGCATGCCGCTACGAGTCCTCACCAGGCATTTTAAATCGAGTCTTAAAGCTGCAGGGATTTTTTTTTCTAATAGAGAATTTATTGTCTTGACGTTTCTACTGCGGGTTTATATTTTGAAGTAACTGATAAACGAATTCCATGAAAAGTCCATTTGTTAAAATAAACCCTTACAGTTTGCCCAAGAAATATCAATTCCAATGGAACCTCAGGATCCATTACCAGTCCATTTTACCCATTGAACTACCCGAGTGACATGGAGTGCACGTGGAATTTAACAGGACCAGCCGGATCGCGGTTTACTCTTGTATTTTACCGGATATGCCTCGGTATCTGCTCGCCCAGCGGTTCATCGTCCACGCCATGCGCGGACGGTCTGTGTAGTAGTTTAGATATTGGTGAAGTCACAGTAGGCGATCAGCATCTTTGTCCATTTTCTTCGGTAACACCGTTTATTTCAGTGGACAATCAAATCTCTTTGTCCATGTTGACCAATGAGCAAACCTCAAGAGGATTCGTGGCGGATTATCATAATGTATTTCGTGATGAAGGTTGGTGGAATTTGAAATCTATTTATTCTTTTTATACGATTGGAAGTGAGGTAGGATACCTTTAAACCCATCTATGCAAAAGCAGTTGTATGTCTAGCTTAAAAAATGAAAGAAGAAGAAAAAAACGGGACACTATGAAAACAGTCTCTTTTTCTTTGGACAACGGTCGCTCGGAGTATCACATCAGTTAAGCCATACGAACGAATAGACAACACTCCTTAAGTGATGATCTGGCTATAGCCTTCTTATTGACCTATTTTGTTTCTTTTCTCAGAGTAACTGATTTCTTAGTTTTTCATTCCCGTTTCCATCTATGTTCTTATTTCCGCAAATAGATATTGCATTAACCCTATACTTTTCTCAAAAGCGTGCCTTCAGATGACACAACTGACGAACACGAGTGGATGGTTTTCCAGTCCGAACTTCCCTGCCAACTATCCTGATAATATTCAGTGCGGCTGGAATATTTCAATCCCTGCAGGGTACAAGATTTATCTAAATTTCCTGGACTTTGATCTCGAAGATTGTGTAAGCACGTGCTTTTGCGACTATGTTGAGGTGAGTAATTTCTATATTGTTGTAACTGTGGATAAATAAGAGGGGCTGATGATGTATCGTAATTGTTAGGTAGGATAAGGGTACCTCTTGAAGGTTTTTTCGGTCAGTGAGGTTTTCGAACAACCCACTGAAGAATTCCCTCGTTCCTAATCTAAAGACAATCATCATTTTTTTGTATAAAATTATAAACAACTGTTTTTTTTTTCAAGGTTGCTATCGGCAAAGACAATGCGCAAAAGAAATGTGGAACATTACAGCCGGGTGAATGGAAGGTGAAAAATCTTTTTGGACGTGATATCGTGGTGACGTTTAAATCTGATAGTCATTCAAATAAGAAGGGATTTCAAGCAGTTTACACATTTGTACCTTTAGAAGCATGTGAGTAATCTGTTTACTTATTGTTCTATTTTCTCAAAATGAGTTCATATATTGCACTTGTGGGTACAGGTACAAAGACTCAATGAACAAAATTGCAAAGTAAGTGTAGGGGTTGTCTGTCTGATCTGCAAAATTCTTTAATGGCACAACCAATGAGAAGCTGCCCCTGAAAAGCAGCACCCAACATGTTCATTGTTTGTAGTGTTGATTCACGGTTTGCCATTGTACCTTTTATAACAACAAGGATACTAAAGGTACTAGGAATTGAAAGACTCAGCTTTCGAAACAAGAAAATTTTCCTTTGTCTGCAAATTTCTTGATCTATCCAGTTGGGTCCCCTTTTTACAAGAATATTTAGTAGTTTCTCCATGAACAAGCATTGGAAATGAATCGTTCATAACTAATGTATCTCATATCCAATGAGTGCAAGAGTAATGATCACTGTATTAAAAGGATCAATGTTTTAAAACCTGTCACAATTATTCCGCAGAAATGCTTTGTTTATTTCGCATTTGTGGTGTATGGTGTGATCATGAGATCGGAACCCATGGCAATGAAATCGCAATGTTTTTAACGCATCATGCCTTAATAATATGCAGGAACAACGCTAAGATATCCAAAGTTCACGACCAACACTTGGTTTTATAGCTCCTTTAAATACGCCGCAACTTTTGCGTTTGCACTTTCAGTGCAAAGTTCTCTACTTTCTCTGGAAACTTCGATGGTTTAGTTACATAGGAAAGAATGATCGGAAATATATTCCCATAACAGCAGTATCCTAAAGGGAGTGGTTGTAACATGCAACAAAGCTTCAACGCAGACGGAGTGGTGCGTTCATCATCAACACCTTTTGCCGGCCCAAGATCCTGTAGGAAACGCGATTGGTTAACGTTATTGCTCGATTGCATCTTAAATATTCAGGCATAACTGTGCACCAGCCCTAGTACCATATTTTACTACCGATTTACTTTTTTTGATGGTTTGTTTGTTTGTTGTTGTTGTTTTTTTTGTTAATAGGGGAGTCTGTTCCTAATGGTTACTGTCCATGGTCAGAGTCATCTACAACAACAACGCCGACAACTGCCAAAGATAGTGAGGAACAAAGTTCACAGACCACAAAAACAGGTTTGATGCCCTACATTGATGTTCTGCCTGGTGAATAGTTAAATTCGAGCTGAAGAAGTTTTTATGAAAAGAGAAACCACAGGGATGAACATGAAGGAGTTTCTTTACACAATACTATCACATTCTTAAACAGAAGGTTATAACAAATAAATCAGGGGATATTGTTCGATTTTTAACACCACGTTTTAAAGGCTGAAACTGTAAAACTGAAACGATGTAAATCGTAACTAGAATTTTGTATAAATTTTTCGCATAGGTCAAATCAGTTTTGCCTTCTTTTTGTCTTTTTAGATATATCTAGCACGGCAGAGGAACCTTCATCAAATGGAGGCACCAATCCACCGACGCTTCACACTCCACGTAACTCGATAGGAAAGTCACAAGTGAACAGTTTCTTATGGTTTCTTACAAATTTAGCCCTCGTTGTATTTTCTAGTTGCCTGGAGTGACCTGCCGATTTCCTCGAGTGTTAAGTTCCGATTACTGACATTTGGGACTGTTTCAGCGTAATAAAAAAGGACGCCCCGTGAATGTACTCAAACTATCATGCATTTCACATAATTGTGCAAAGTTTGTTCCACTCTCAACGGACTTGTAACATCGAGAAAGCAGTCTTAGTCAGTGGTGCTAACTATAAACTTGAATCCCAGAGAGTTTTTATTTGGAAATGAAGTGTTTTGTCAAGGATACCTTCAATAACTTTAAGAGTAGGACTCGTTGGGATGTTTTTGAATGGATTTCTTTATACACGTTTGTGAGGGAGATCCAAATCATCTTCTGTACTCAAGGTACTTAAACAAAACTTCATCTTGTCACTTTGTTACAGCTCAGGGAGGACACCTTATCTTAAACATGTTTCTTTCAGGAAACTTTTTATTACAAGTAAAGATACTTCCCCGTGTACAGAACGCGTCCTCTCACACAACACTACAAGAGCCGCATAATATTTTGACGTTACTTTCAAGGACAAGAGCATTTACACTTTTGTTTCTATTTTCAAAGGAAACTCTTTTTTCCTGTCTGTGCGTTCTCTCTTGATATTTACCTCGTTGATTTTCATCATAGTCACATATAGCATAGGTTACTAGTTGTGAAAGCCAACTAAAATGAAAGATGATGATAACTATCGCGTGGTTCAGGATGAAAGCTCCCTAACCGTGCAAAATCCTAGTGTGTTATTGTTCACTGATTCTTACTTAATAACCTTTGGGAAAGTTTCTGTTGGTCACTTAACTCAAAACCATTAGAATACTATGAAACTTTGTGCAAGATGCGGTCCAAAAAGCTTGACAGTATAACCTAAACCAAGAAATCTGTCGCCTTTCCTAATGTACAATATCTACTGTGCCATCCTCGACGAGGTGAAACGAAGTCCATAACTAAAATGATCACTAATATTAAAAGTTGATCAGTTTGACATATTATGGTATTTTAAAATTCCGTCTTTTCTGTGGTGTCGAACTAGTCCCTTCCTCTTTTTTCTCTTGCACCTTCTGGAGGAACAGGTATCCAATGAACCAACCCACGATTACAAGAATTACTATAATTACAACCGCCACGTTTATCTCACATTCTTCGTAACTGGGACCTAGCAGAAGGGACAGGAATAAAGCAAGAATATTTCTTTTTATTCATTAAGTGGCCCATTAATGAATTTGACTAAACCCATCTTTTTTATCAATCGTTTATCTACGAAAGACGAAAAATAGCAAACAAAAAAAAAGGGGGGGGGGAGAAGGATTGATAACAGAGCTTAAGGGGTAAATAACGTCTGCATGCTCTTTCGAAAGGTGCAGGTTTTTCGTTTTTTCTTGTAGCATGAAGGAAAGTCAAATAACTTGATCATTTTATACCCTGGCTTATTCATCTTTTTTCTGTAAGATTTGGGAAAGTGAATGGCTCCATTACGTTTTAATACTTGGTTAGATGTATAAACATATCAACATTGATGGAGAAGACCAGGGTCATTTAAGAGAGTAAGCTTTAAAATATCTAGAAGTTTGCAAACTCCAACGTCCAATTGAAACCATGGACTCCAGAGTCTAGGTCTCAGAGGCGCTATGTTACCAATTAATGCACAATCGTGCAGAATGACAGTGAAGCTTTACGCACCTATTTCAGTGCTACAAGAGGCATTTTTATCTTTCTCATGACAACCAGCTGTCTTGTTGGCTTGACTCTTATCCATCTTCGGAAGTCGGTGTAAGCTTACTGAAATACAGTAAAATAATCCACGACCCAGTAAAACCACCTCTTAAGATCGTCTTGTGGGCTTGACTGTTATCAATCTTTGGAAGTCGGTGTAAGCTCACTTGGTGGCTGAAAAGACAATAATGATAATGATAATGATAAGGAATTTATATAGCGCTAAAACTATAAACAATATTCAGAAGCGCTTTAGATAAGTTAAAGTTCTATACAATTAAAATTAAAATATTCAAAGGCAATAAACATTAGAACTATTGAAACAAATTGGAAGCTTTCCTAAATAGAAATGTTTTAAGTTGCTGTTTAAAAATGGTGAGGCTACTACTTGTTCTTACAGTTAATGGCAGCGAGTTCCATAAAACAGGTGCAGCATGAGCAAAGACCCGATCCCTAAGTGAAGAGCAATTGGCTTTTGGAACGAACAGATGAGATTGAGCGGACGAGCGAAGAGCATAATTAGTAGCTGGTTTCAGGGACAAAAGATCTTTAATGTAGGGAGAACTTTGGTTGTGTAATGACTTGTAAACAAAGAGGAGCAATTTAAACTGATCTCTGAACGTTACTGGGAGCCAATATAGGTCGATAAGTGCAGGTGTGATATGATCAAATTTTGGAATCTGAAAAATCACTCGAGCCGCAGCATTACACAGTAAAATAACCCACGACCCGGTGACAATAACGCTAACTGAATACAGTTGGAAATGATAATGGCGTTATCAGACGTGTATTTCGAAATGACTGTTCCAGACACATCTACGCTATTTATTCACCTGGAAAAGACAAAATCTAGCGTTTACGTTGGACATGATTCTCATTTCGTGTTAGTGTAACCTTTTCACTCCCAAGTTCTTCTCCTTAATTCTCTCCTTTAGCTGCGATACATTTCCTTGTAAATTGCCGGTTACAATAATTTAGTGCAAGAACTATAGATGGCAAATTCTACCTGATAAGTTTGAGTATTCTCATCGCCTGTTTGCTGGATAATGTAAGGATATCTTAGGGAGAAGTAATATTTTAATCATTCCTGGGAGTAAAGGGTTAAGACATTTATTGCATGAAACCAACCCCTTCTCGGCGAACTTCTCCACTTAGTCTAGAAACTAAGCACAAATATCAACAAATTCGTCCTCACACTGCGTAGAGTTATTCTTCCTCCTTAACTTCCGCGGCATGAAGAGAAAAGGTGTAAATCGTTGTCTTTTAAAGTAAGAGCCATATATATTTACTATTACTATGTTCGGCACTTCCAGATCGACTAAGACAGAACGCGCATACAAGCTTATTGCATGATATTTTGGTTAATGTCTTGTGAAATCGACTTCAGTGCAAATGGACTTTAAAACACCGATCACGATTAAAGTTTTGTCACATTTTCCCTGTAAATAGTTTTAAATGGTTTTTCTTTTATTCTTAATTCTCTTCACTGCAATCACAATGTTCTTCGTTCGGCTTGGTCGCACATCTCTTTAGCGTCGAAAACAAATTTAATTCAAACACCTTGCTGAAAGTCCTCTATTAGATATAACTGGCATGATAGCTTTAAAAATTTAGCCACGGACCGATGACGGGAGACAGCTAAAATTATTCTTTAAGTAATTATTCACGAAACTTGATTGTTGGCGTGTAATATTTGACAATCGACATATGAGATGGATTTATCTTTATATATCTTATCTTATCAAGGATGAACTAACCTGCCATAACTGCTTCTGAAGAAATTAATTGAAAAAGTGTCTGCAAATAATCATTTTTACTTATATATCAACGGCTAGCTTTGAACTTTGTTTTGCTGTGAAATCCTACATAATTTATATTTCTTAGAGGTAAAATCTCAATGGTTTTTTACATCTTATTAACATTCGTTTCCATTTGTAGCCTGACCAATGGCTAATGGCATTCCGACAACCTCAAAGAGGAAGAACTGAGAACTTATTGGGTAAATGATCATTAATGTCACATCTGAAGCGCACTTTTGACAAGAAGTTAATAAAAAAGGGTAAAACCACACAATCTACTCTTTAAAAACATCGGCAGAGTTCAGTCTGTAAGTGAAGAAACGGATAAAATTGTGAATGAATACAAAATAAGAAAATTGAACGCCTCTATCTAAAATACCTAAAGACATTTTTCGTTCAGTTTTTTTTTTTTTTTGGGCTGTCGTCGAGCATATATGTATACGATGCCGAGAGAAAGTTTACAAGAAAACAATGTTTCACTTAAAAGCAAAGCTCCTATCTTCTGATCTTATTTATATTTTTACTCTCCGATTGATAGCCAAGAAATGTATTTTGACAAAAGCTTGGTCCTTAGCACTTCCCAATGTTAATAGATAAAGAAATTAAAGTTCCTCGTGGCAAAGATTATGTTCAATCGTCAAACAAAGAGGCTCGGATAAATATACCATCATTGCTGATAGTTCGATGCTCTGCAACCATGCATGGAATCAATGTAAAGGTTTCAGTTGCTGGTCTTTCCTGTGTATTCGGTAGGTAAAGTCTCGGTAAGTAATACCCTTAGGCTGTAGCAATGTCCACAGCATCAAAATTTAATACCTTCAAGACAGACACACGAATATCTCCAGCTATTAATGTGAGCGGTCAGTTGAGAATGGGTCTAAGGAAACTCGCATTCTCGCACTTAAAAATGAAAAGATAAACTTATTTGAATACTTGGTCGTTACCCTTGGGACAAAGCAGGAGACAGCTGGGATTTTACACATGTCCAGTGCTAGGATTCACACACATATAACGACGTTTTGAATACTTATTTGAATACTTGCATTGGTCGTTACCCTAGGGACAAAGCAGGAGACGGCTGGGATTTTACACATGTCCAGTGCTAGGATTCACACACATATAACGACGTTTTGGGGTTTTTGAGAGGCAGGAAGTCATAAAGTGAAAATTTGTTAGAATAAAAGTTATTTTTTTAGAGAATGTTTTAAAAAACTGTACCATTAAGTCAGAGAGGCTTAACAGCATGATAATTACAAGAGAGTTCAAACAGAGGCAACACGCAAATTTCAGAAAAATCAAGGTAATTTATTTCTTTATTTCCTATTTTCTTTTTACTCTCTCACGCGAGATAAACACCTTAAACTATTCTATGGAAGACAGCATGTGTATCTACCGTACGCTGTTCTTTTCCCCTTCTAGATACATATGTCGAAATTAAGAGAAAATATTGGTCTTGATATTTTCTCTGGGTTTAGATCGAATTGGAATTTTATACCAGAGGCAGTAATAAGGTGGTTCCTAGCCCACTGTTCTCTAAGTCAAAATTGGAACTGATTTAGAATTTTGGTTTTGCTGGTTTTGCTGATGAAAACGAGGTGTCGGAGACTAATATCTTCAAAATAATGGCTGTAGGTATACGCCTGTCTCTTCCACTCAATGAAGGCATAACTTGTAATTATCAATATTAATTGTTAATCAGTGGTTTCACTCAGAATTACTCCGACAACCCTTAAAACAATTTTGACAAATATCATAATGTAAATAATAAGGATTCGATTGTGTTCCAAGTGGACCGAAAGTATGATTTAGGATTATAGTATAGAATGAAAAACAAGACATTCTAAATGCATGCTGGCAGAGGTACAGAGCCAAATACCCTTTAGAATGATGCTGTTTTAAAGAAAACTTGAGCTGATCGAATAAAACGTCTAGAATCATCACCCAGTTAATTAAAAACGTGCATATCTTTGGGTTTTGGTGAAAAATTACAAATCGTTTAAGTTACATAGTAATAATTTCTTTGGATGAACTTGATTTTATCATCTCAACGGAAGGAATGGCAACTTAAATCAATGCCTTTTTGAAACTAAACTGACCACCAAAAAGTTACCAAAAAAAGGTAGTGATCGACATGGCTGCGATTCCGTGATAACAGAAAAAATTCAAAAAGTATCTATAAAATTTGTTCGTTTTGATTCTATTCAGTATGTTGCCGATAATCTTAAAGGACCAAGAACATTGGGAAGAATATCTAGCCAAAAAAATAATGGTATATTCACCCAATAATTAAAAATGCGATGTCTTGAAAACTAGCAATAGAGTGGTTAATTTATGTATTTCTTTTTTCGCTGGCTGAAAAACTGCGCCAACCTGCTACTCTTTGAAATTGTGTTTTCATAAAATATGCATTACCAGTGTAAACTTCAAGCCTTTGGGGTTGAAAACTATATGTGTAAATTATTTTTCAACGACCGCAATGTAGATAAAAGAAAGATCTGTCAACCTGTATTTGAGTGTTTTTTTTAATATTTCATTATATTTCGCCATCGATTATGAAGTTGGCGTCTTATTAAAGATACATGATATGACTTTTCCATTGAATTTTTTTCACGACAAGAAGATTCTCAGAATACGCAAGAACAGAGCAGAACAGAGAAAAAAATAAAAAATTGAATCTGAACATGTGACAGAAAATTCCAGACAGTGGCATTAACTTTCAAACCGAAAGTGAAGTTTGTCTAAAACGATTTTTCTTCTTGTTTGCGAAATTTGCATAGCTTTCGTTCATGGGTCACTCAAAAGGGCGTATAAACAAATTATCTGTCACTTTTAGAATGCGCGCAGGCGAATACCGACTTTAGCAGACACGGCCGACGAGGTGCAGTGAAGAGTTGGCTTTTTCCCAAATCAGGTTTTATTGACATTTCGTCCAGATGACGTTTTGTTATTCCGGTCAATTGACTTTGCATTAATTCTTCAAAAGCACAGGCTTTCTTTGTTAGCACCTGCCCAATCATTGGAGGAAAATTTGCATATACAAGAAAACTATTGCATTTTTGCGTGACAGACATCACCTTGTCGACAAGCCACACTGGCTCAACATCAAGACCGCGTGTAAATTTTATGAATCATCCTAAGGAAATTTCTGAACGCAACTGTTGGGATGATGAGAGTTTTTATAGGTGAGCAAACCTTTATTGATATCTTCTATACATTTCAAGGGAGACATAAATTTATTCAGTCAAATGATTATTCGACATACACGACCGCTGTTATTATTAATGTCTCAGGCGTGGAACAATCGCGTTTGTTGCAAGCCATCGACAAAGATCAAATTACCATTTAAAAGTAACCTCGCCATCACGTTTGCCAAAGAGCCTTAAGAGATTTTAAGTTGATTTTCCCTAAATTTCGAGGGAAATCTTCGTTTCAGTGTAAGTCTTTTCCGCATGGGTGGTCGCCTCATCACGCAAAGACCATACGTTTACGCTTTATACGCAGAACCTAAAACATTCTGGTTTACGTCGATATCGCTTCAAGAGGTTTTAACTCTTGATTTGCGCCACAAAACGACGTTTTGGCGTAAAGTAGAAACATTATTATAACTTGATATCGCCATAATCGCTCTCATAAACGAAAACACTGAAGCATTGTCGAGTCTTAATGTAAACAAGAGTTTTTAAACAAAACAATTGGCCACGTGTTTACTCCTCCTACACTTGCCACCACATGTTCTTTTAAATGACAATTTATTTCGATAACTTGACCTGGTTAGCAATAAGAAGCGGGACGTAAATACCGCGTTAAAAACAGCGAAGTTCAAACTTTGATTCAATCGCCATTTCAGTTTTCTGGGGCCACTAAACTGATTTCGTGACAAAATGTTAATAATCTTTTAGGTTGTGATAAAGTGATGGAAATACCAAAATTATACATTATTTTAAGAGCAGTGCCATGGCAATACTGGATGGCTTTGAGATTTGCTTATTCGCTGACTCTCAGAAGGTTTCCGATCGGTTCAAAACTTGACCGATATGAGATAATGAGCTGGGTTTTAATTGAAAAGAATCCTAGCGTGACAGCGATGCTCAAAACACGATGAATCAAGCTGTCGAACAATTAATCAATGTGTCCTTTCCGACCCCCTAGGGTCTGACAGAACGTCTGATCAGCAGAGACAAGATACTATTATCCCTCAATTGCTATACGCCGGTAATGAAACCGCTAGACGGTTTTCTCGCTTTGATGGCTTCCAAAGACACACCCACAATAGATTTGCCTTTACCTGAACACGATAGTCTCGATACTCGACTGGTTATATTGGTAAAGATGACTATAACCATAAAGGGAGTTTCACAACTCTTTATACACACATACATATATATATATATATATATATATATATATATATATATATATATATATATATATATTACTCTTTTATTTTAATTTAGTTTTAAATTTAAATATATATCAAGAGATAATAAACTGTCTGTATTCTCTTGTATATTTACACAAGAGCTCTGCGCCAGCAAGGTTGGCAGCGGCAACACATGCGACATTGAATCTCGCCTTGACGTATATAAGATACAGATAAGAGTAGCCAAAGTGATGATTTCAATGGCATAGCATCCTTCTTAAGTCGAAAGAATAGGCTGACAATTTGAAAAGATACGATCGTCATCTCAAAATTGATCGAGAAAGGAAGTTGAAAGAATGACTTTCTATTGCAGATATCTAATACGTCATCAGTTTCGGCTACGTGGTAGAAAGTTTCCAGCAAAGCAAAGTCGAATATTATCGATCAAGCGGCTTGTTTTGAGCAGTGCCAGCAATTCCTGCCGGCATTCTCTGTCCGTCAGATGTGGCCTGTATAAGGTGCATAAAGTGCCTGTTTACGTGCATTTGGCAAAAGTAATTGTAAGCAGAATCCACACTGATCGTTGACAGTAATGTGATCAACAAAGACTTCCCCACTGTGTAATTGATAATAGAAATAGTCTTCATTCCTGATCTCGTCATCAAAAACCTGGGTATTTAAAAAATTTACCCAGCTGCACTGCAAAGAAATTTAAAGGTAGGAGGGTATGATTTCCCTAGGACTTATTTTCAAAGGCAAGATTTCCCTTAACAATTTTTCCTAAACATGTACGATTGGCAGTGAGTGACATGCCAGTTTTTGTAATACAGGGACTGATCAAGGAACTAGATTGGAAAAGTGTGCGGGGAAAGTCCACCTAAGCAGATGTTTTTTCTTCAAGTTACTTGTAATGAAAAGTGTCAGAACACACGCATGCTTTCTTAACTATGGATTCAGCTCATGTATTTTCGTGACAAGTGCATTTGTTAATGAAAAATTGTTGATTTTAACTTCTGTGCTTCGTTGTTATCGCACTTTTATCACGTTCAGACGATGTAAATTATTTTCCCATCAACGGTTTTCGTGGTATGAGTGACATTGTAGATCAACCCATTCGTTTTTTTTTCATCAAGACTCACACAACTGTCGCACTCTTGATATTTCAAACCATTTTACAACTTAAAATCACCCTAAGGCATGGTTCAGAAATTATTCTAGAATATTCATAAAGACGACAAATAAGGAAATAAGAAAAACCAAAAAAGCTTTGTCTCACGCGTAGGCTCACTGTGGTGCAGACACAAACATAATGTTTACATTTAGATAAATGCAAATTGATAGCAAGTAAGTAGCTTACAAACCCTCGACGCCAGAAAAGAGCACATCACAGACGTCATCCATTAGAAAATGTCATGATTTATAAAATACCGCTAAGTGCTTTGGACATTTGACATTTTTTGTATTTTTCTGCTCGTAGACACTTAATTCGTAGGATCTTCCCGTCAATGTGTCAAAGCTTCCATCTCAAGGTGGTTTTCTGATCATCACAGTCACATTCTCGCTGAACCAGTCTTTTGTTAGCGGAAGAAAAAAGGACGGAGTTCGTGCGAAAGATACCCTATCAAACCATAGTATGAACTAAAGACGTCATACCATTGTAAAGAAAAGGCATTTATTTTGATCATCACGAACCGATCCTAATTAAGGAGCGCTGTTAGCCTCGCATGACGGAACGTATACCGGGCATGATCCTGAAAATATTATTCACGTGAATTGAAAATGACCTTTCTACATCCGCTGTGGTTTCTGTACCTCTCAGTTACCGAGGAAATTTAGGTGGAGTTGGCTTTTGCTATTATTTGCTTGACGATATGCTTCAGTTGTTGACAGGTAATGATGTGATCTTTTATATTTTTAGATAATTTCTGTTGTTTAGAGCTAATACTTAGTCTAAAATTATTCTTCACATACATGGCTTTTGTTACGCGCTTGATTGGTGATAATGCTATTGTTGACAGCTGATGATTTGATAACAGACAGAGTTAAGGACTTAAATAACCGCTGCTGATAAACAAAACTGAAACTAACTCATAATATCAGGTTCTAGAGGGAATTTCTTATTTCGAGAGCTCAAAATGAGGTTCAAAATAAAACATAGGTCTTAACGGCTGGAACACAAGACTCCACTTTATTTATCATACAATACTATCCTCGTCGTTTTCCGATAAATGAGGTGCAACAGACCGCTTGCTACCTATCAGTTTTATTTTCCGCCTTAAGGCCTCCGCTCCAATAAGTAGTGCTAAGAACGTATCTTCAGCGTCATTGCACACTACAGCTTAAGCCGCTTTATTAGACTGATCTAGACGCGTATATTAGTTATGAATGGAAGTACCAGAGCCAACATTGTAACTGTGAGCTTTAGAGCCTCTCAGAATATTTAAAGAGGCTTCATCACGGTTCAAGGATCTCGCAAAACGCAGCCAGAATTTTTCAAGTTTATCAACACATTCTCGTTCTCTTCAGTTTGCTTATTTCTCTTTCGAGCGCTTCTTCCTTAGAAAGTCAACGAGATATGGTTTCCTTTCTTGGAACGGAAATTTCGTCGTCAAAAGATGTCGTGACTTATTTGTTAGTTAATTAATACAGTTGGTCTGACATTTGGGGTTATGGGTTATGCAGAGACTAATTCCCTAAAATTTTGTTTTTTCCCTTCTGGTTTTACAGTAATCTGTCTCGTGGAAATTGTGTCAACGCAAAAATGTAAGTACCTTGGATAACTTAATACATTTCGGTACAAAAGTGTAAAAATATGAATAATCACCTGGTAGTCACGCCAGCATTTTGGGCGTGAAAAAGCATCTCTCCTTCAGCAGAAAAAGAACGCGCTGAACTCCTGATCGAGCTGTTTCCTATTTGGGAGCTGATAGTGCTCCATTGTTATTCATTTCGTGCATTTTTCCGACTGCACGCGTGTGGTGGTAAACAATACCGGATACATATGTATTGGTGAAACCACGCTTCCAGACATTGAAGAAATGTAAAACGGTTTCCGTGTTTACATAGCTGATGTAAACACGCGGGAGGTTGGGACAACACGAGATAAGCGTAGGAAACCACGACGCGAAGCGGAGTGGTTTCCAGCTTATCGAGTGTTCTCCCAACCTCCCAAGTGTTTACATCAGGCTATGTAAACACAGAAACCATTTTACATTTCTTTTATAAAATAACTAATGAAAGAGGAACGAAAACCGTGTTTACATACGCTCATGTAAAATGGTTTTATGGCCAATCAGAGCGCGCGTACTATTTAAATTATTTTACAAAATTAGTTGGGATGCTTCTCCAGGACAATGTTCAAGATTTTCTTTCACCCCTCTTCCCTTCCTATCTTGTTAATTGCCGATGCTCCTGAGCCATTTTGCATTGAGAGGGGCATGAGATCCAGTAGGTGTCCCAACAAATGCAGCTGGAAGTATTATGATATTTTCATATCTCCGAGTGCACGTGTGTGGCTTGTTGATAATACCGGATGTACATGTATCGGTGTACCTGGTTTAAAATAATAACGGAAATCTTGCGGAAATTCCCTGCTCAACTGAAGATTACCAACCTCGAGTTTAACTATTGTGCAATCCAGTAAATTTAGATGATTATGTACTGCGTTAGCTTGAAATTTTAGCTCCTTGAAAAAAAAAAAAAAAAAAAAAAAAAGATAGAGAAAGCTCATCGAGCCTTTTTTTAATTCACTGACCAGAGCAAGCTATTCTCTGAACCTTCAACTCCCAAGACGCAATAAATTATTTCTGTAAGTTAACATGTGTTTTTTCAGAAAATAACTATATCATCGTGAAAGATGTTTTTCGTCTTGCTTGTCACGAGCGTGAGACAAGGAAAACATTGTGAGTCTTCTATGAGGATTCGAACCTCGAACCCACGGATTCTGCGCTCCGATGCCCCTCCTGGAGACTCAGAATTTTTTCTTTGTCCCTCGCTAGTGGCAAGACGAAAAAAAATCTTTCTCTATTTCTTTACCGAGCTTAAAGCATACATCTTTCTTATTCTATTTAACTATTTCCTTTTTATAGAATAAGTTAAACTATACACGCTCTTATTTTGGTTCTTCCTCATGATCCTATGGAGAACAGACGTGTTGGAGGACTACACCAGAAGAGGTCAAAATGTGGTGGGAACATTAGTAACACACTTGGCTGCGCCTCGTGTGCCATTTTCTTGTCCCTACCACATTTTGACGTCATCTGTACTTTATCACTAAATTCGAATAGAACCATTGCAACATAGAATGTCAAGTGTCACAACATAAAATGTCACGTTTCACGGTAATATAGAATGTTAGGTGTCACGGCAACATAGAATGTCAGGTGTCACGGCAACATAGAATGTCAGGTGTCACGGCAACATTGAATTTCAGGTGTATTTGTTATATATAAGAAGCTGAATTACGCAGGTATTATAACTGAACCTTACCTATGATCTATTGGAAGACAGACGCATAAAGAATGTCACCATTTAAATATTTTGTCCGTTTATTTTATTTATTTGTTCCCACCATATCTTGATGTCATCTGTGATCTATAACTAAACAGACGCAACAATGAATTTGTGTTAAATAGAGAAAGTCAGCACCATCTATTAAGATGGTGGCCCATAACCATGGAAAGTAATGGCTGATCACACGCTTCAAAATGATTTTCTTTATAAACAATGTCTTTGGATTTCACATGCTTACTCCATTCCTTTTTTTTTTTTTTTTTTTTTTCCAGGGTGTCCTGAATCTACCTTTTTTTCAAACAGCTCTGGAGATTTAAGTAGCCCCAAACCACGTGGGTCATTGCTCTATCCGGACTACACTCGCTGTGTATGGCACATTTCAATTCCAGGCAGAAATCAGCACATAAAACTTACATTTAACACATTTCAATTGGAGAGCTGCCTTGATTGCCAATGTGACTTTGTAGAGATTTTGGACGTCATCGGAAACATACACACTTCTTTGGGAAAGTTTTGCGGAAGCTCTTTACCAGGCCCTTTCTTTTCAAGCAAACAGGCGTTGAAGGTTGTGTTCAGTTCTGATCATGGAAACGGCTTTTCAGGATTTACGGCGACATATTCCTCAGTGCTTCCTGGTGCAGGTTTGTTTAGTGCCTTGTTTAGTGTTTTTCTTTGTCATGCATTTCACAAGGTTAAGAAACGTCATTTATTCACTAACTCAGCGGTTCTTACGGGCACTAATCGTTTTTATTCAGCGTGTTACTAAAAGTAAACTATTTCAATCAATTCTTGATCAGAATTACAACTGAAAGCAAAGCTCTAGTCAGTGAAGTAGCTCAGTTGGTAATAAAGCCAAAAGACACCACTCGATGCAATTTATTTCACAATAGTTATTCTTTGTGTCCTGACCTTTTTGTCGTTCACTTTTCTCTCCGTTTATTCTATTATTGAGTTATAGTTTTGGTTCTCAGTTTGTAGGAACGCCACGAGCCTCGTTACATCAGTAGGAACAGTTCAGAGCCCTGAATTTCCTTCTCGAAATTATCCTAACAATGTGGACTGTATCTGGGAAATCACTGCGCCGTATAGAACGCGCATCATATTCAAAATCCTCTCGATGTCAATACAAAGCTGCGGTAGAATGGGAACTTCCGAGTTTTGTTCGTGCGATTACGTTGAAGTAAGAGATGGAGCAAATTCTAGTGCTCGTTTGCTCGGGACATTTTGTGGAACTAATAACACGGATGCGATATATTCAAGCGGCCGACACCTATGGGTAAGATTCAGATCAGACGATGCTGTGGCTGATTCGGGTTTTGTGGCGCAGTTTTCTTCTGAGAAATATCGGAAAGGTAAGCTGTACGATTTCCTAGTTGTGATATTAACTTCCAAGGGTTAAGTGGAGAGTAAGCTGACTTCCAGTTTGCAAATGGTGCCGACTTAAACTGCAAAGAAGGCATAGTGTGGTTCAGTTTCTTCAAGAGATAATAATCATTATCTCTCAGTTTCATCAGACTATGGTTAGGTTTGAATGAAAATGAGTATGAAGCTTTCTCACGTTCACAGTCAATGATAGTGGATAGATCTAATTAAAAACAGGCACACTGTTCGTGCGTGCGTCTCATAGTTACAGGAATGCAGTAAATCAACTGAGCCCTGCTCATTCATAAATTTCTGATATTGAAAGGAAGAACTAAAACTGAAAGTAATCTCTTTGTTATAGGATTTTCCTGTCCGATGGATTGGAGGTACCCGTTTCAATGTCCAAAGGAATTAAACGTAAACAACAACAAAACTGGCATTTGTTGCTACGACAATGGCCCAAGCTGTTGTGAGCCGGGAGGAGAGCGTTGTCATGACAACGGATCAAGAGTTAGGGATTACTGTCCGCGTCCAAAGGATAATAAAAAATTGAAATATTGTTGTTCGATAGGAGGAAAACCCTCCTGTTGTGAATCAGCTGGAGTTTACAACGAAGCTAGGTGGGTTGGCTTTAAAGAATTACTTTATTCCTCCAATTTACTGATGAACTAGTGAGTACGATTATATTTTTTTGCATGGAACGAAGATTAAGTCTCGTTCATTGTAAGTTAGAGCCCCAACCAACTGCGCATGCGTCACGTATGCGGATGCTTTGCCAACAGAGCTACAGAAAACTCGTTAGGGAGCAACACCATTAAAACAAGAGTAGAGCGCTGTAAAGAGGGGCTTTATTAGCTAATGCTCGAAACATCAGCTTTGAAACTCTCTATGGTGGCCAATTTGCAGTTGATGAAACCAGATTATCTTATCTACCCTCCAATCGACACAGCGCCAAAGTTTCTTTCGAAACTTACCTTTTCTATTCAAAAGTATAACGGTTGATCCTTACAAGGCGACTTACTCAGATTCTTGCATTGTATTTTTTGTTATAGATACACTATTTCTTTGGGCGTTTTTTTACACATTGGTTGGATCCTAAACAAGTGGTTCAACGGAACGTAATAAAAGAAAATATCATCCCTTCTAATTACGAAACAATATTTAATTTACAGTTACTCTAATTAGAAATTTTTCAAATTTTAATACTCAGCCTCGAAAGATGCAACACATTTAATCATATAAGTGAAAATTACTCACCGCACGACTGTCATAGTCGTGTTAAGGAATCATATGAAAGCTCGAGAATTTTTAACGGACCAATAGTAATATTTGTTTGTTCTCTGCATAATTCTCATTTTTGAAATATTACTCACAACGTAAATTCTGAACTGCACTAATGTTTAGGCGATTGTAAATGATTGGGAAAATATTTCGTCGTCTCCTCAGGGACTGTCCCAGTTCAAGAGAATATAAACTGGCTATATTCTCTTGCCTAGTTTAAATAACTGTATCAAAGAGACACTTGAAGAGTATCGGAAGTTTCTAGTCAGTGAGACATTACTAAATCAAATTATTTCCGAAAGGAAAAAATTGTAGGAAGTTATTCCATTGTAAGACAAGTTATGTAGAATAGGTGAATTTAAGGTAAAATTAGTGGAAGATGTCAGAGTTTATAATCCTAATAAGAAATCAGAATCAAGTGCTATGAGATCAACATTTCATTTAAAAACTTTATTTTGTAAGTCTTTAGAAGATTTTTATGATTTTAAAATTATTAGGTTTTCTTTTTTACTTTTTATTAGGATGGCAGACAAAATTTTTTTTTTTATAATTACATCCAGTTAAGTTTGAGTTTTTGTTAACATATTCGTTGTGTTCGCGGTATCTGTCTGGTATCAGATCAGCGTTTGTACATTTTTTTGTCTGCGATCTCTGAGTTTTGAATTATAAGAGAGTAGTCTTTGGAATTTAAATACGTCTTTAAGAAAGTGAATTAAAAAAGATCCTCATTCACGCAGACAGCAAAGCTTTCTTACTAAGTTATGTTAGATATGGAGCGCATTTAGTCTGAGTGTTGTGAAACCAAAATTATAGTTATTATAGGATAAAGGTTAACTTCATAATCTGGCGATGACACCTCCAAGTGAAGACAAGCACACTGCTTAAAGCGCAGTAAAAGGGGAGCGTCGGGATTGTGACTCATATGATTGGTTGAGAAGTTGGCTCGAGTTCCCAAGTCACACAGAGACAAGTAAGGCAAAACCAATGTAATCTTATATTCGACATTCAATCGAAAACTGAGCGAGTTGGTCAGTTTATGAACAGGCCGCCTTTGATTGTGTAACACGATTAATGAAACTAACTTGTGATAATCCAGCGACGAAGAAACCTTCCAATGTGGAAAAATGCAGTAAGGAAAAGAGTAAGTTAATGAAAAAAAATCTGGATGATGAACATATACGTGGACTGCAGTCAGCGAACTTGAAATAATTGAGCTGAAATTTTTTCAAAAGACAAAAAATCTGAATTAGCTTCCTCAAATGCTTAAATAAATGGTAACTTCCTTCTATATAATTAACCAGGCCCCTATGTGTAGAGGTTGTAGGTGACGGCGACTGTATACCCTTTCCTCGAGGGCGTTTAATTCATGTTCTTTTTTAATTAGGAAATGTGTCACTAACCATAAAGAGCTTTAATGCGATTTTGAAGTTAAAACTTTTAAAATTTACTTTCGGAACAAAGAAAAACATTTTTGACATTGTTTATACTGGAAGATGTAGCGGAAGTAACATTTTATGATACTGATTAGTTAGTTAAAAGTATCTTGTATAAATTAAACTATTTATTTGGAAGTTCCGCTTTGTTTAAAATGGCAATGTTTACATAACCATCAGAATTAAAATTTATTTTGATTACTGACAAAATGTTTTACGAATTTTGATTATTTACAAGGCAGTTTTTCTAGGTTTTAATAAAAAGCAAACGTTGAACAGTATTCAATACTAATATAGAATCGATCCTCGCAGTTATGAACACTACTGAACGAGTAGTTTAAATAAGGACTGATAAAAATTCAGACCCGTACTGAATTTGAACCCCATGACCTCTGCGATATCGGTGCAGTGCTCTACCAACTGAGCTAACAAGCCAGCTGGGAGCTGGTCATTATGTTTGATCCAGATAATGTTAGCTCAGTTGGTAGAACGCTGCACCGGTATCGCAGAGGTCCTGGGTTCAAATCAACTACTAGTTCAGTAGTGTTCATAACTGCGAGGATCGATTCTATTTAGTGCACATATATGATTTTCAGATATTCACAGGCATTAATATTCAATACTGCCTTAGGATGTATATTAAACTGAACTGGTATTTCTTCAGCTCAAATATTTCCGACCAACAGTCTCATTATGCGACACCAAATAGTTGTCAACTGAGTTGAGTCAAGATTGGAGGGCAGGCCTCAAAGCAGAAGTGGCTTTCACGGGCCTTGGGTAAATTTGAGGCCGTTCACTTTTACGGCTAACGCAGAACCGCATCCGGGGAGGCTACGGGGAAAGACTGCTTATTCGTGCATTATTACTTTTTACCGTACCCAAACTCGCAATAAGCTAATCCAAAGCCTGGTTTTCTGTCCTGATATCACACGATATCAAGGCACTGACCCGATCTGGCACGGTATCGTTGTGACTATACACAAGAACTATTACTTAATTTAAGATTAAGCTGAATCGATTGATTTTCCAGGCGTGAAAGGGGCAAACAACATATTCTGCCACGCTGCTGAAGAACGACATTGGACAATCATATTTGCCAACTTAGCGTCTCTTGAAACACAATGGAGAATGTCGTCCATTCTAAGGAAGCAGTTATGTTCTAAAAACGTCGTGAGAACTTGTCACAGTTTTCAAGAGCCATCGTCCACTTTTCAAATTCATGCAATGGGACTCGTGCGAATCTTGTGGTTGTGTAAAAGGCAACAAGCTCACAGAATCTGTTGAGTACCAATGAAAATACACGTGGTCTTTCTTATTTTGAAAGTTTGCAATTGCCAACAACAACATCGGCTTTTTTTGGCACTATTTTAACTTTGCTCTTTGTAGTACTTGTAAAAGTGAAAAAAGAGAATTATTTTTCACTCAACCACTCTGCGAGGGCTTTAGAAATCTTCGTGATTCCACAGAAATATAGCGAATCGATGAATGATCTTTTTTCTGTCAACATGCGCGAGGCTTGATGAGAGCGCGACAGGGGTATATACGTAATACAATAAGCTGAATTTTACACGAATTTTGATTGGTTCTTACTTATGTTCTTTTGGAGGAGATACGTATAGATGACGTCAGTATCAACTAAATAAACCCCTCTTAATCATACGTATAAAACAAATGTCAGCGTGTCTCTTCAGTAATAGAATAGACAAGAATTAAAATGTGGTAAAAATGTCAGTGATACACTCTACCTCGCCTCGTGAACGACATATCTTATTGTGTATGTATGTTTATAAAAAGTTTTAGGGGAGATTTTAACAAGCAGAGATCCAGAATGTTTGATCTACAATAATATAAATGAAATTTATTTTCATTCTGACTGGAATGAGAGAACTGCAGTTTTTAGGTAACACAATGCAGAAGGGACGTAATTTAGAGAAGAGAAGAAGTAGTTCAGCGTCCGCTGATATCGGCTGTAAGGAGAACGAAGGAATGCGGACAGACGAGTAACAGAGTTTCAATAATCAAACACCACTATATTTCCAAATGGCGGTCCGAATGCAGTCTTCGCCATGTGACTTGCGCGCGCTTACGATTACAACATGACCACATGGCAAGCTTACGTGACAACAATAGCAGTGTTCAAGGTTCAATTCAGTTTATACGACAATGATTTTCGGGTGCCATTCGGAATGAATGAGCACCTGTTTATTTTTTTTTTAAAGATTACGAATTGCTATTGCCCTTTAGGCTTATGCAAATAAGTAGGTTTATGAACAATTTATTCGGGCTTATTTATCACAAATTGTGATAAGCTGAAAAGAGTTGATAACGAGATAATTGACTCTGTTGTCAAGATTTCCAGAAAAGTAAGAATGGCTGGTACAGTTAGTAAAGCGTGACGCACAGAAAAGTAAATCCTTAACTCTTTCTTCATCACCGAATTCCAACTCCTTAGCAACATTTGCTTTTAGAGAGGGATAAAGTGTGTTACTTGACGATCCCAACAAAGGCTGCGAATTCTAAGGAAACTTCCTAAAGCTAAAATAAACTTCTTAAAGTTGCAACTGTCTTCCTAGAAGAGAAAACCAGATACCTACAATAATGAGAAAGTATTCTAACATACAGTTGGTACGTGTCATATGTCCTTTGCTGCCAACTGTTGTGTTGCAAAAATCTTCCTGACAGCAGGTGATGTTACAATCCGTCCGTCCTATTCTATTTATGATCTCTTCCTTGCAATAGTCCTTTCTGCAAACCCTAGGGGGTACACAGTCCCTCGTGAATGTCCTGCTTCCATCTGGTCTGCGGTCTGACTGAGTCATGCAGAATGTCGAGTCTTTCGGACAATTCTTAACGGTGGTGTTGCAAGTGTTCTGATTTAATTGAGTATCAAAATGACATTCATTGCACTGAAGAGCACAAGCTGAAAGGAACAAAAGCGGCTTTTTAAGATAAAAACCTGCGTGAAAATATCGGCAAAAATAGGTAAAGACATTTTTAAATGGTATTTCTACCAATTGTAGCTCTCCGGACGAGGAAATGTTTCCCTTCCTTTTTTCAACGCCAAGAAATGTTGGTAAAAATTGCGATTTTCCTTCTTCGCAGCCCGCAGATTAGCACCCCCTGCCAACCATCCCTTCGTGCGAAAAATGGTGATGGTTTGAATTCCATTAAGCTATTTCAATTTGATGTGAAGTACGATTCGCAAACGTACATGGAAAAAAAGCACCGGAAGACAGAAAACCAATGTGGCGCTGTGGTGAACTCGTGGAATACAATTAGAACATACAGTGATTTTACTAAAAGAAAATGATCCTGTCATTCCAATAAACAGAATTTAGCCGTCATCTCCACAGAAGTAATCCCCAATGAATGAATTGTCAGAAATCGGATCCTTGTGTTTGCAACTTGCTAGAAAGAAATCTGTAGCGAAAGGTTGTTTCGACGTCCAAAAAAACGATCTTGGGGTGAGATTATCGCTTTTTTGCCGCTTTTCTCATCTCTCGTTTTTTGGGCGTCAAAAAAACCTTTCGCCATATATTTCCTTCAAGCAAGTTGCAATGTTTGCCCCGTGGTGATCTCAGAAATCTTTGCGCAAACACAAGAATCCGACTACTGGCAACTCACTCATTGATCTACCATATTAACAGTCCGTCCGCCATCTTTAACGAGGTGCATGCCCTCCCCTAGGGATTCTCTGGGCCGTTCTAACGCAACTAATCCGCATTTCGATCCCCCTCATCACTTGTTCCTATGCTAGACTCCCGGTAACGATGAGTTCTGTCATAAACTTCACTTCTAGGCCGTTCTGGCCGTCTGATTTTCATAAAACATTTCTTCATAAAAATTTTGAAACTAGCTGTAAACTAATAGACATCATGCACATACCTGCAGGGATCAAGATAGCGACAAAAAGAGGGAACGTCCAACGAGAAAACTTCATATTCTAATATGGTAATTGACACCTGAAAGAAAAGATACCTTATGCATTATCGGTACAAGAACATGTCATTCTAAATATTTCTTTTGATCGGCAGACATCCCGAGAGTGCTTAAAGTGGTAAGATGTTTATTTATTATTTTATTATAAAATTAACATCTCACAAAATTCCACCACTACAGTTTGTTTTAGAAATAGTTGATAAAAACCATAACTACGCAATCACCTTATAGTCTAGTTTTACTCTGAACTCTAGATTCCGTAGTCCCCGTGCGTAATCCAAAATCCACTGTACTTGGTCCACTATAATACTTTCATATATTAAGATGGATTATTCAGTCTAGAATTTAGCCAGTAAAATAAGGAAAGAAACGAGTCGCATTTGTTTAAAAATTCTCAATTTAATGTATAGCTTAATTTTGTTCAAATCACATGTGTAACGTCACGCAACATACCCTTTCAACGGTTTCGATTGAGGGCGGACGGCACAAGATTGCTTCCTCGAATAAACGCACTCTTTTTCTTTCCAATTATAACAAACACCGACCGAAGTCCGCTCCAGATGACTTAAGCGGTTTCCGCTATTATATTTCATTACTTCCCACCAATTTTAGAAACCCACATGCTACGATCAGGTTTTCATGAGTGCTGAAGCCAATATTTGCATATTAAGTTATTAGGATTCATCATACGCAAATTGGCATGGTTCTGCAAAACATTCCAGCTGTCTCTTCGAATCTCGGTATTCTTTGAGCGCTCATTCTTAGATTTTTATTTACCACAAAAACTGAGATCTGAAAAACCCGCTTAAAAGATCCTTATCCTCAAGAAATTCATAGTCCATTAAGTGCTCAAAAGCAATGTTGGTTTCCTTAAATAAATTTTAAAACCAGGTTGTACAGCGGTCTAAACCTCAGCTATCTCTGAAATAAATTATGACAGTTTTATTGGGGCTTTTGGTTTCTACTTTCGCGAAACATTTAAATGGCTCAAGGTCAAACAGACAACGGTTTAGGATTCAAGCTTTCAGTATCTGGCCTTTTTTTTTTGAGAAATTCAACCTGCATAATTTGATACACAAAAATATCCAAACGAGCATAAATTAAACCTCAAACCCTTTGGTTTTAAACCCTACGCTTTGAATTCGAATTTCTATCGATTGCAAACAAAAAAAGAATACTTCTATGTTACCTTTAAAGCAAATGTTTTCAGTAGTCGTTGTCAAAGGTTGAATCGGGAGAACCTCGCATGACACTATGCTGATCGATTTCGATTTCACCGTTCTTTTTAACACATACTCTAGATATAATCTTCGGTTAGCTCCCGTGGAGAGAAACTTTAAAACTGGCACAGTTAAGGTCAGTTTGAGGCTGATATCTGTATGAAATACTCACCAAGATCGAAGGTCGCCGACAGCCGAGCGCGTGCAAGGGTTTGCAGCGGACTTTCCTTATTCTTTCCGTTTCGCTCCAGAGAGGACACGATGGCGAGACGGTGGTATTGTTTATTTCTGAGATCTGTCCAGCGGTATCAGCTATGTCATGTAAGTAATCGTAACAGATGCTGTAGTCTCTCTGCGCTTTGGAAGATTTGGCATTTATAACATCCTTGAAGCAAAGTTTTCCAAAGTGGTTTGAGTATGATTCGAGTTAAATTTTATCAAAGAGTATTTGGGGCTCCTAACAACACAGCTCCCTTCAAAATAACTACATCAGTTTCGTATCCTTTAAATCCTCCGCATCCGGTAATGACATTACTTTAAAAGAATTCAGATCTCTTACCACACGTGTAATTTTTTCTTCCTTTTATTACTTGACGTTCTGCCTTTCATCAGAGCTATAAATTACTGTCAACTCTCCTCTAACAGACTCTTTCTTCAATTCCCCTTTTTTGCCTCCCAGCTAAACTCTGTATTTACACATTCCCGTAAGCGAATACTCTCCCGAAAGCGGACGCGGACACTTTGAAAAGCGAAACTGTCCTTTTTTTTTTTTTATCTTTCCAAAGCGGAAACCCCATGTATATATAATTGACTCTTGGCAGTACGATTTGTCGGATCAATATCAGTGTCTTGAGTTTGTGAGTCAACAAAAGTATAACCTCTGACAAAGCAACAGAACAGTGTTGATCAGTTTTGTCAAATCTCCATGTGTCTGCGGGAAAGCATGCTGTGCGTTCGTTTGACAGTAACAAGAGTCCGGCTTAACGCACTCCACTATTTTTTTCTGATTTCTGCTCTTGGAAAATATTCTCGTAGACGGAATTTTCTACTGACGCGCACTTTCTCCAATTCCCGAGGGTGTCCGCTTACAAAAGAGTTGACTGTATATGTATAATCAAGCATACATATTATGGCGTAACATACCGTTCAAAATTCAGTCAGGGTATTTTCCCTATCGAAAAATTAATTTTCTACAGGACATATTCTCGGAGTACAGTACATATTCGTTTATATTTCGTGCAAAAGTTGTCGCAATATGCGAGTGTACAGAAAAAAAGACTTCCTACTTCCCTTCCCTGTGCTGATCCGGTATGCTCTTTTGACGGTCACGTCATCTGGTTGTATTTTTGGTTGTGACGCGTGATCAGCTGTTTCAGCATCACGCTATGTCGGATGGCATCAAAAACCAAAGAACAATTTTTAAACTAAGTAATTAACCAATGCACACTCTGAAGGTTATCAGATGGCGATGCTCCCTAAACGCAACGTAACCTTCTCGGTTCATAGTCAGTATTAATAGGAAGTTTATATCTGTTATTAAGGATGAGAGTTATTATTTAATTATTATTAATTATTATTATTTAATTTAAGAATTGAAGGGAAAAAATGATGAGAAGCTTTCTCATTTCTGTATCAAGAGGGTACTGACGGAGTAGGTGATACATTCCTGCATTTTCCAGCCCAAATTTTTCCCCAGATCTCATTTTCCAGTTCGAATTTATTTTTATGTTTGATATCCTCAGCTTCGATAAATTCGTTTTACCATTAGCACAATCCTGGGCTGGGTTGTTCAAAGTTGGTTTGATATAACCCAAGGTTAGTGTGAAATTTTATTTCTGATCTGAAAGCTTTAAAAAATTCAGTTAAATTATTTTTGTCTGCAGTGTTATTACCGGATGCTGTAAAAAGGAAAGAAAAAAAATCAGTGTTTGAAAAGGGCTTCCTGAATAAAGAAAAAAAGGAACCTGGATGAAAATTTCACCATGGGTTAGCGCTAATCGGCCTTCGAACAACTAGGTCCCTGGTTTTTATGATATTCCTTTCAAGGCCTTTGACCTTCGAACGTACAAGCAAAATCATTGTCAGACAGTAGCATCAAAGATCGGATGTAAGCGTCCGGATGGGGTTGATATGGTCTTAAATCAGACGGAGGTGTTTATAATCGAACAAAAGCGTCCGAAATCGGGCGGAAGCTTCTGAAATCAGCTGATTACGTCTAAACTAGGACAATGGCGTCCAAAGTCAGACGGAAACGTACAATTGAAATTCAACCATCTGACAACTAATGATGCCCGGAAGAACAGCTCAAAATAAGAAGAGTGCACGATCAAATAAATTGTCTAAAATTGGACGGATTTGTCCTTATATTAATCAGTTATAAACTCGACGGATATGTAAAGCTACTTTGAAATGAAAATTTCTTTGATATTTAGCTGAAAAGATCCGTAGACTGAAAAAAATAGCTCACTGCACAAGCGTGTTTTTTGCTTTATATGCATAACTGTTAATGTAATTAAAGAATCTAAATACAATGCTCGCGTTCAAATAACTCAGCGAACAAACTAATGACATTCACTTCAACATATCACGTAGAAGTTTTTTTTTTTTAAAAAGAGAGAGAGCATTTTTCGATTGAGTGTCGTAAAACAGTGTAAAACCAAAGCAAGCACAACAGCCATGCCCTCAGAAAAGGGAAGAATACCTTTAAAAGCCGATGGGAACTCAAAGTAGAACTGATCAAACTGCGAACGTGCACGTCGAGAATGATTTTGATTTGCATTTGATTGGTTGAGTGGCGCGAGTTTTCCTAACCTTAACCAATCACAGAGCAAAGTAATTAAAAGTAAAACAAAGCAATTCAGGTTACTTGCGACACAACTAAAAATTGCTCGATCAGCGTTATGTAATTACTGTTGTTAACTTACTCGGAAGAACTAATTTAAGCGGTATAGAAGCGTCAATATTTTTCGAACATCCCATTTCTTTCTCGTCCTTCGTTCTCTTTTGTCTTTTGTTGTTGACTGTTACCTTGTCTATATCATTAATGACTTGATGATATAGACAATACCTTGCATGTCTAAACTACCATATGATATTTACAGTATTGACATTTTTAAATTATTTAACAAAAATGTAGCCAAATGCCTTCATCGACGTTAAATTTCTTAGCTGGTTTCCACAAGAATTGGAATTGTCCATTTGAAAGAAACTTCCCTCGGTACCAAACCCAATTCTGGACTGCGCAGTTTGGTCGCAACGGTCTGGAAAACCAATGATTCCAATGCGAGCCTTCGCACCGGTGTCATAATCATGAGCTTTGTTAATGCTGTTAAAACCTTGCATTTGGCATCCGTTCTGACAAGGGAAACAGCTCAAAGTCACTTATGTATCGTTAATGACAGAATTACACTCCCTAGTAATAACTTATCCTTCCCCTAGAAAGAAAAAATAATTATTCTCGCAAGATGGACGACGCATAAAACGGAAAAAGCAAGTATTTTGAAAATTCATACTTCTTCCTGATTTCTCAGTTTTAGTTTTTTTTTGTGTGTGCGCGTGTGTTTGTCTTTTCTTGCTACTGTTGCTGTTGTTGTTGTTGTTGTTTCTAATACATATGTTAAAAGTTCAACTGAAATCAATTTTGAGTGACTCGGCACAACATGTACAGGAAAATCGAGACACCATGATATGCAGATCAATACGAAAATTTCCCTTCTTCCTATCGGGGTTTTCAAACAACTCAGGGAATTAATGCATAATCATGACAATTGTTGGACCGTTTACTCTTTACCTGGATTTCTGAGTTTTTCAGCAGACTTTTCCACTCCGTTACGTTCACGTTTGTCTTCTGGAAAATTCCGTTTCCGATAACATCTCTCAAAGAAGAGCCATTATAGTTTAGTGCAATCCAGTTTGTCTCCCCGTTTATAGGATATTTCATGCCCAAACAGAGTCGATTGAATGGTGTAGACCAGAAGCTGCTCAGCTTTGTTTCTGCATCATTGAGGGTTGTTCCAGCGGCTTCGTTGTAAGCAATAGTGTTACTCCAGTATTCAGAAAAGTAATTGAATGTTGGCTACAGCGAATTGAAAGACAAGAACAGAGTGACAGATGTTGCCTGATTCTCATTCAGGGGAGGACATAGGGGAGGAGTGTTGTGGGTACTCACCGCCCCCGCCCCCTATCCCTGAGTTGACCAGCAGCATTCCAATATAACTTCACGGTTATACAAAATCTACTGTGTCATGTGCTTTGGTACCATCCACAGTTCAGATTATCTTATTGCCCAGTCATAAGACTTTTTCTTCGTTGTTCACTTCCAAACTTTGCTTTAATTCACCCGTCGGTTACATTATTCCCTAGAGGTGCATTCACATAGGTTTACACGAGTATTTCCCAATTAAGGTTTACACTTACGAACCAGGTTTACCTAATGTGTCTGAGCGCGTGTAACTCTTATAAACAGGGATGATCAGGCTGGACCATATTGTCATATTTTGGGCCTGAACAAGAATGGATGAGGTGAGAGAACATATTCCTCACGCCCGCCTTTCTCCTGATGATGATAATTTAAAATCTATAAATTCATTTAAAGCACATGGTCCTTAAGCACGGCTATACCAAAGACGAAAGCTATTCGGTTAGCATTGACGAGAAAAAAAAATTTCATGTGCGCAGTTCAGTAGCTTGCAACTCGAGGATATCTTTAATGCAAACAGCAAAAGAGCCTCTAGCGTGGTACAAGTAAAAAATTTGCGGACGAAAAATTTTCTTATGCTATTTCGCCGTGGAATATGGTATGGCTGAAAATGCAGTAGAAAGGAAATTTTTACGGTTGAAAATTATTTTCAGAGTGACCTATAATATGGTGGTGCAGCATCCAAAACCTTAAGTGGAAACTCAAGCATTGGTTCGACCACTGTAGCACTCTGATTTTCCGTGTGATAACATTATCTTGGTCAAAGGACTCGTTGTGAAATGTTAAGTACCGCTAGTTACATTTCATGGCTAAATAAACCAACTAGCAATCTCACAATAAGTATTCATCTGGTGGTTGATGAGTTATGAGTTATTCATTTATCAGAACCGCACGCCCAGGGACCCAGAATACCTTGTGTCCATCGATTTTCATGACAAGCGTCCATCCGCCATCCCCACATCCGTGAATAGGAGTCATGTGACAGAATACATTTGCATACTTAGCAGATGAGTTAACCCGGATGTTATAGGACCCATCCACTCTGAAGGACAACGAAGAAAATAATGACTTTTAATACCAAATGTAAAGTTATAATAGAAAGATTTAAGTCTTCAGCACCATAATATAACCAATTACTATTACTTTGTTGGTATCAGTTGAATGTCATTACCATTATAATTTGAGCGCGTGTAATTAGCTAAAAACGAGTAAATGAATTAGAAAATAAAGCCAGAAATCTGTTTCACGCCCGTAGAATGAGATCTGCTGCAGTGCCGAATGCATTCAGTCTACGTGTACTGAAGGTTGTGTAATCTCAAGTTCTGATTTCAAAACAATAAGGATAATTCAGTTGGTTCAGCCAGCGCTCTCTTTACATTTTTCAACTATTTTGAGATTTCCCATGCAGTATTAAATTAATATACAAGAACAAAACCTTGAGTTAACTTTGATTCAGGTTTTGGATTTATTTTTACATTTCGAGGATCAATGGTAATGTCCTAACTACGAATTGGGGAGATTTTCGATAACAGCTCTTGCATGCCTACCTAGAATTCTCCCAGATCTCTTTGCAAGATTCGGGAAGTCTGTGGTAGGAACCTGAAATAAAAAGATAATGAGTCATATGCAGTCCAATGAAATTTTTACTCTATACTCAAATACTCATAGGGACAGGGGTGTAGGGGAACCGGGATTTAGGGGGATAGGGTTGTAGGGGTCAGAGGATTCTGGTTTTGTCACAAGAAAATTCACAGGATCCCCTCCCTGAGGCTCTGTAGTATTCTAATGATTCCCCCCTCATTGGCAGTTATGCTTTCATACTCCCTTTTGTACTCAAGGAGGTTCACACGGGCCAATGAACGTTCAATGGGTCTGACACATTTCTTATACGCATCTACTTCATTGTGATCGTTAGTGATGCTGAGCATGCTCTGTCTGGCGCATTATAACCCCTCCAATAATTTTTTCGCGATTCTATTGGCTACTCTACGTAACGTAGTGCACACGCACCCCGAAATAATCTCCGTCTACGTCGATATTTGTTCCCGATTATTTCCGTTGAAAAGAAACAAAGCCAGAGGAAAAAACCAGGTGAGTTGGTGAGTTATATAAATTCACCCCTTTCTGGCTTACTGGTATGTCGGTTGGTAATGATGTGTAAAAGATTGTCCACAAATTTCACGTTTGCCTCCGTAGCTTCGTTCTCGGCGACATATTAATTTTTTGGACAAATGATCTCTTTGTCGCGGACATTAACCCTTTAACTCTTAAGATCTGATTGTTAATTCTCCCCTTTAGCTGCTACACATTTCCTTGTAAATTAGTTATGAAAACTTGGTGCTAGATCAAGATAGTAGGTTCTACCTTATGAGTTTTAATATTCACATTACCTGTTTGCTGAATAATGTATGGATGTTGTAGGGAGACGTTTTTATGTTATTCACTTCTGGGAGTTAAAGGGTTTATTTACTAAATGATTTTACCTTCGCCAGGCCTACAAGCACTCTCTGAGGTACAACTGCAGTCGCACTGACTCGAAGGCTGAACTTCTCGCGGAGGAAGAGGTTTTTTTGCTTCCTGAAAATGAATAACACAACGGTGGCATTGAGATTATTCAGGAAAAAACAGAAAAGGGATCGATTCCAGTAACGAGTATTGCAACCCATCGACTGATTACCTCACGAAGAAAATGACCAAATTTAGTAAACAGTAAATATCTACCTCCGTAGTGTAGAGTACAGGAGTACAGTTCTGGTCAGACCTCTTAATTTCGACGTAATTATCAAGAAATGGTGTAATTTAACTTCAAATTCGCCCACGCACAGCTTATTACGTAGTTTTTTCAAGATAATTCTTAAGATACCAATTTTATTTCAATCTTGACGCTAGAGTTGTCAACCTATTGTCACGTATTTTTTCGTAAAGTTACACAACCCTAACAAAAAGAGTTTCTCCATTGTATAGCTTTCGTTTTCTTCGGTTTCATAGGTAAAGAACAGTATCAGGTTTTGGGTTGCTATGCAACTTGAGTTTCTTACCAAACAAGTCTTGTGTTGCCTTATGTTTGGGCCGACTAGCGGCCGAGCACGAATTGCGGACTTATATTAGGTCACATGATCAGTAGCACATGTTTTAGTGCGAGAGTAGTTTCGTGCCAGGACCTTGGGTGCTGTGTTCATTTTAATTGTTGAAGTTTTGTGCTTTTCCTACCCGTTTATCGCATAGAATTATGTAAGTACATGTGCCTCGTTTTGCAGTTTCGCTTTCGCCCAGTGAGTTGTTAATTTAGGTTCTCGTTTTCAGTTTTTACCGTAGGTGTACGAAGATCAAGTCAAAACAACACGCAATGTCAAATGGTGAAAATGTTTAAATTTAAAAGAAGGTTTACTCAATCATGGAATGACTTGTATTGGTGCGGCTACGCGTAAAAGAGTTCTCTGCATATCGTCCCCAACACCTTAGAGCCGTTGTTTTGTAACAGGAGAATACGTTCTCTTGAATCACAAGCCATTGAGAACTGTAGCAGTATAAGCGTAACCAGAGAGATTTTTTTTTTACCGCTCCTGAGTTAGGATCTTCTAAAATCAAATCATGGAAAAGTAGGGAACGACACTAAATAAATGGTTAATTCTTAATTTACTCTATAACTTTGGCTATGATTGCGCTGTTTTTGCTAGTTACAATTTTCAGCATCGAAGTTTTACTCCTTACTGAGATACACTGAAAGATTGCAACGCACTGGCATTTCAAAATGCTCAGACGAATCGAAATGCTGCATGGAACAAAAAACATCTTAAATTTTCAACGCCAAAAACACAGGATTTGTATTCTATTCGACGAGAGAACCAATGTTTGAGTTGAGCAGCTCAAGCTTAAGGAACTGCTCTTTATTTATTGTCTGGTTGGAGGGGGAGAGGGGAGGGGAGGGGAATTCGGAGGATTTTGGTTCTGTCATGATAAAATTTAACTAATCCTCCCATAAGGCTTTGTTATATCTTATGATCTCCCCTTCGGTCCTCCCTGAAAACTATGTTATCCATTCAAAAGTCCTCCGCAGCTCCCTCCCCTAAGCCGAAAGATAATTACCGGTCCCTTCGATCAACTCACGCGGGTGTAAATGCAAAGATGTGATGTGCTACTGTTATGCTGCTTCTAGATACTGCTACTCGTTGTTGGTTTTCAGGTGCTATGGATCAAAGAGTGTGAATATAGCCTTCCCTTTGAGAGTCTCTCCTTAGAAAGTAAGCAATAGTTGTAATAAGTTATCATTCATACAAACCCCCTCCGTTTGGTTCGTTAGCAAAGAGGAACGAATATTCCAAGCATCTCTTTTTTACGAACCATTAAAGATCAATTCTCTAACCAAAGGAAAATCGCGTGAAGGAGAAGATTTTCGAAACTCTTTTTCGTTCGTCAGCGCGTCAATAATTTTAACTTGAAGGCGGAATGATATTAAATTGTCAACGTTTAATGCTTGATAAAACATAGAACTTAACAGCAATCTATCATAAGTAAAGTTGAAACCACACTGAACAAAATTGTTTTCTCACCCTTCTTTATTATCAGGCAATGTGCGTCCATTTTGATTGTGATTCTCAGACGAGAAACAGTGGTAAACCAACGGACATTATTACAGCGGTTTGACAGTTCAGCAACTACTTGCAAGTTGCTCTAACTGCTCTGAATGCACATACAAGGAGGGAAATTCACAAAATCCTTTCGTCAAAACTCGACACTAAAAACTGCGTCTACGTTGCAGTTTTAATGATGAAGACCCCCGATTAGCGGTTAAATTTCTCAAACTTCGAACTGAAATCACTCGTATTCCGCTGAAGTGATCTGCCATTTATCACAGCTCCAAACTAATAACAGGCGCTGAAAAACCGTCTTTTGTTAACTGTGATCAATTCAACGTACCGACATATTCATCTAAGCAATTAAAATTGGAAAAGAATTGATGCACACAAAGGCGCTCTTATCAGTTTGGTTTTCTGCGCTCGGCTGTAAAAGATCATGAAAACCATAATGAAATCTTGTGTCAATGGTGTAAATTACCTCGTATCGTGATCATAGCTGATGAAAGGAAAGAGATAATTAACACGAAAATTATAAAACGTCAGAAATGTGTTTTCTGCCCACAAGGAAATATTCAGTGAGGTGTTGATACATTGCCAATGTTTATATTTCTGTGTAAAAAAAAAAAATTCAGCCCAGAAAAAAAATATCATATCAACTTTGTGATCGAAGCAGAACACTCGTGAAATTATTTTTTCGTGTGACTTACCCTTATTTGATGAAAGATCATTCCTTGCATTTTCAACAGTTCGTCAGACCCGGTATATGGAGGTTGTATTCCGTGTTCGTTCAAATCACAAGACTTGAAGGACGTGTCGTAGTTGTACGAGATGCACATGGCGTCATCCTGGCAAGCTAGTGTACAACCCAGCCAGTCCTCGACTAAAAGTGTCTTCAACACAGGTGTAGCTAGATAACTATCCCGTGCAGTAAAAGTAAACGCTTCTGCGCGGGTTTTTCCGATATGAAATATCACAAAATGAAGTAAAGTAAACCAAAAAAAACCTTCAAACATACTGATTCATTTGGTTTCGTGGATGCGTACGCTCTTGCAGTTGAGTGCGTGCCTAAATGGTTTGGATATTTCGTTGCGTCCTGGTTTCACTTATAACTGATTTAAGTCCTTTTACTTTCAGTCTTTAACTGAAGCTTTGTCAAAGAAGAGTAAAGTTTTAAAGCTAACAGGAACAGGTCAGAAATTTACATTGTGTCAAGTTCGCAGGGATAACTGACAAGCCTTCCTGGCACAACTCAACGATTTCAATGAATCTATCATCACGAACGAACACTTATGAATAATTACTGACAAAATCGTTCAAACAATCCTATCAATTTCTGCCTCAAGCCTGCGACAATACGTTTTATTGCGATCATTCTGACTTAGTTTGCTTGAAATAGAACTCAGTAATTACGAACTCACGTTATTGCTGCGATTCTAACAGATTTGAAGAAATGTCAATTTTTCATTGGGAGCAAGAGTTTCAATACTCTTTACATAATATCTTAGGGCATATTGGAGACTTATTGGGTTCCTGTGCTGTTTGATCAGGTGGCCTTCTTGCGTATTCTGAAATGACATGCAGAGGAAAAGTTAATGTCAATTCAGCTAATTTCTTTGCTGTGCCAACCCACCAAAGTTTTTCCTTTACAATTACGACAAACTAGATAGAGCAGAATTCGGCACCCACAGCCGGCCAATTAAGGGCACAGCTTTGCACTGACTTAGTGGAACAGTATTTTTTAATGATTTTTCAAGTAAAAAGTTCAAATGATTAGAAAAAAAAATTCCGCGATTAGACTCTGAGCGAAAATGTATATTTTTAATTACGTTTACAACCGAGCATCAGTTCAAATTTATTTTATCAGTCTCCATGAGAGATATAGCTGAGAAAATTTTTAGCTCTCCAGATGACCTGATACGAACAAGAATTAAGTGTGAGTCGCGTTTATTCAGTGAAGTTGTCATAGCAGTCATAACAAATTTTGCTGTTTTTTTTTCCAACTCTCTCCCTTAGTCAACATATATTCTCGGGTAAGAGTGTTAAGTTCCATGGAATAATCTTAACCTGCTGTTTTTGGTTTAAGACAGTATCTGCATTAACTTTGATGACTTTGAAAAGTGACAAGCTGGTGACGAAAATCAATTCATAATGTTTGCACTAGGGAGCCAAAACTATAAACACAATTTCGAGAACAAATTAAAAGAAAGTGTGATTGAAAACTGTCTTCAAGATGATTTGCATAGAGTTAGTGAAGAAGTTTAATTTTGCAAGCGAGAGCACTTCACATAAAGACGTTTTTCCTGTGTGATATTTGGAGTTGAATACAACACCATAAAATGTTTACTGCGAAGGGAAAACTCCGAGAGTGACTTACATTTTAACTTGACGAAATATATTTGTTATCGCAATTGTTCATGACAGAAAAAAAAACAGGTGAATGGTCTGTAGGACGTGTGGGAAATATTCCCTGTTTTTTTTTTTTTTTTCTCAATTTTATTTCAGCTGATTTCAAACTTGTAAAGATCACTGCTACGGTGAGGAGAGGCCAGGAGAGGTTTTTTTCACCCCTCAAAACACCGGCCACCTGACAAGTCCTGAGCTTACGTTCTATTGTAGTCCCAGACCCCATGAGGTTTTGCTGAGCTAGCAGATGCCCACGGTATGGCTCACATCAGTTCGGTGGTTACGTTCTAACACAATTCGGATAAATCTGAATCTTTCCGTTTTAAAACCGATATTAACCTTCATTGACTAAAAAGAAGCAATAGCTATGAGTTTATGTTTACGGGCTTAAATATATTTTACATTAATTCAATTATTACATAACCCACTCGTATGAGCTCTGATCATGCATTTTTTTTTCTATATCTAAAAAAACTGATAGATTACCCATTCCTTTAAATAGTTCCCTCAATCATCTCCCTACCGAGATATGACCCGGGCGTGACTGCGGATACTTATAATAAGTAACATTATTAATTCATTATTATTTCCTTTTTCACTTTTTATCAATAATTGAGCTTGCATGTTGCTTTTTTATCAAATTTCCAGTCATATAGGGATGGACGAAGAAGCAGGGGAAAAATTAGAGAAAATTGCGCAATGATGAAAAAATAGAAATAGAAACTATGGTGAGCCATGAGCATGCATTGCTCACGCTGGCAAAATACCACGTGACATCTTTCCGCTCACTGCTCGTTGCCAAGGCACCTTAAAAAGGTGTATTCTTTTAAAATCTTTCATTGTTAGTCGCACCGCCGTACCTGTACGGGTGAGCCATGTATTGGAAGTTGACTTTGCTAATTTTGGTCTCGGTATTCCAGCTTGATCATGGACGAGCTCAGCAAGGATGCTCCAACATTCCTAACAGTCTTCGCTTCGACTGTTACCCGGAAGGCGACGCAAACGAACAATCTTGTGTGAACCGTGGATGTTGCTGGGCCAAACCAACCATTAAGGAGGAGAACGTACACGTACCCCTCGATATACCATATTGTTTTTATCCAAACGACTATGGTTATCAAGTTGTGAACAAGGAGAAGACTCAAACTGGATATCTGCTGAGTCTCACAAAGAAAGGTCATCCGGGACCGTATGGAAATGAAATCGAAAATTTGGCGGTGGATGTTCGCTTCGAGACCAAAGATCGACTACATTTCAAGGTTTGAAAATTCAATTTTCCAACTCACTGAGCTCACGTTGTTGCCTCGATTTTGTTGTACATGTGGTTTAATTTCGTTCCTGTAATTAATATGTCGCGTGACCTGAGCTCGAACGTTTAATCACAGATGTTTGTCATAAACTTGTCTCGTTGTCCAAGTGTACGTGTAAGCTTGAGTTTGCGTTATTGGTTACGTACAAAGTTAAATGAAAAACAAAATTGAACTAAACGGTAAACCAAACAAATTGAACAAGCTCTACTGCATTTGCTTTCAAAGAACCTTCCCATAAGAGTTAACATCTCATGATCGTCTTGTGATCACCAAGGGGTCAAACCTCATGTTTACTTTTAGATGTTGCTTCCTGTAAAGTTTTTTTTTATCAGTCTCACTCTAATGAAAAAACGAATTCCTCCACGTTACATGTAACTGTTAGACTAAAGCTAGCCCAGACTGTCAGAATCATGAAATTATATTTCAAACTGTTTTTTTTTTTTTTCAATTTTTAAGCAGTAAGGCCTCTGTTCTTTGCAAATCTCATGAAGACATGGATTTTCATTTTGTATTACTTCACCCAGAACTCACCATGTTGAATTTTGCCTCTAATAGCTACTTCAATGTTTGTGCTTGTTAACTGCATTGTGTAGTTTTGGGCCTTTTAGAACAAAAGGAAAGCTTGAGACAACTTGCCTTGTTTTTTTTTTTTACATTAACGATGGTCCTTTAATGTTGTTAATATAAACTAAGAAGCCAAATTCAGTTGCATGTTATCAGGAAAAGCCCAATTTAATATTTCCAATCATCTGCTACCACCCATGAAGCATTATGAATTCAGAGTAAAGATCCCTTTTTAACCCTTTAACTCCCAAGATCTGATTGTATATTCTACTCTCTAGTTGTTATACATTTCCTTGTAAATAGGTTGCAAGAATTTGGTGTTAGATCAAGATAAAAACTTCTTCCTGATAAGTTTGAGTATTCTCATTACCTTTTTGTCAGATGATGAATGAATATTATAGGGGAAGAAGATACATGATAATCACTTCTCTGAGTTAAAGGGTTAAACCAGGAAGGTTTGTCAGTTTAGTTTCTCATTTAACCAATGAACAGTCAATATTAGATTTTTCTAACATTTTTGGTGTTGATTAAAAATATTTTTTCCTGTGCACTGTATGTACATTCATGGGTCATAAGCAATATATATCGAAGAAAATCTCCAGCATTTGAAATGTAAAACAATATTCTAAATTCCCCAAGCTAAAAAAGTGGGAAAGCCTGACCTCTATGTTTCAGGTGTTAATAGCAGTCTTTAAGATTTGATTATTAAGTCTCCCCTCCAGCGACTAGACATTTCCTTGTAATTTAATTGTAAGAATTTGGTGTTTGATCAAGATAACAACTACCTGATAAATTTGAGAATTTTCATTGCCCTTTTGCTGGATAATGTATGGATATTATAGAGAGAAATTACATGTTGATCACTGCTGGGATTAAAGGGATAAATTCTTACAGCTCCTCTCAATTTTAAAGAAGGATCTTTAAATACAGAAGAAGTCTTTTCTAACTATACCTCCTCCTTTCTACTGAAACAATGCAAGTAACCTTTTTATGGCAATAATAGAATGTGTTTGCTATGTAATGTGCAATGTACATGATGGACATACATAAAATGTAATTTTCATTTTTATTTCTTCTGGTATATTTTTCCAGGTGTATGATCCAAATAACAATAGATATGAGGTTCCTATTGTGACACCAAAAGTTGAAACAGAAGCAACCTCACTGGACTATTCTGTTACTGTCACTAACTTTCCATTTGGGATTGCTGTTACAAGAAAATCTTCAGGAACTGTTGTGTAAGTTTCCTCAAAGTGAATTGTTTGTGCTCTTTGGTTACACAGTCTGTACTGCTTCGATAATGAAATGAAGAATTGAAGACAGCTGACATGTTCATTAACCTTTTCACCTCCAAGATCTTATTAGTAATGTAATTCTCCTACTGTCCTACAAATCTTAAGATGTTATTTGGAAATATTTGATATTTACTGGATCAACTAACAATCCCTTAATTGATTTCTTTTTTAATTCTCATCATTCTTCTGCTTAATATTGTAATGATATTGTAACAAGAAATTCTGTCTTGGTCACACACAGGAATTAAAAGGATAATATCTGTAAAGTGTTAGCAAATACGTGAGCAACTATGCACAAAATTGCATGCTATGAATAAATTTCTGACAGCCCTGGGGTGTTTTTTCATTCAGAGGAGTACACTTCTAAAAGCCCTCTATCTATGCTTTTAAGTTTTAACAGCTCAGTTGGAGGAATGACATTTGAGAATCAGTTCCTTCAGATGTCTTCTCTGTTGCCCTCTGATGTTTTATATGGTTTGGGTGAACATTCAGCTCCATTGTTACTTGATGTCAAGTGGCAAAGAGCATCACTGTTTGCAAGGGATGTGGCAACTCCTGAGGTACGTAGAGAAACAGAATTTTTGTTAACTACTTTTGCCTCTTTTATATAAAGATAATGATAGCTAGTACAAAACAGTATATGAGATGCTTTAAATTGCATTCCCCTACCCAAAATGTGAAATTAAATGGCATGGTGGCAGCTGATTATGTCAAGTGCAGTTGTTTGAGCAGGGAAAAGTGTAAAAAAAGGGTTGTTTTACCTGGATTCAATTAGAACACTATTTTTTCTGAACACTGATTTTTTGTTAGGGATTCAACTACAATTTGTATGGTGTTCATCCATTTTACGTTTCATTGGAAAGAGATGGAAATGCTAATGGAGTCTTTCTTTTGAACAGTAATGCTATGGGTATGTATTGTAACTGAGCTAGGCTTGAATTAAGTTGTTTAATATTTAAACTAATTGGTAGTTAATCAGTTGTATTGGAAACTTTTATCAGTGACATGGTTAACTCACAAACTCAAAATTCACAATGAGACATGTGACATTTGAATCTTCATTCATTAAGTTAAATGCTGAATAAAAGCATCAAAGTTCTACTCCAAAAAGGATCTCAGGGCTTCTTGTTCAAGAAACTGAGGTGCTAAGCTTTTATAAATTCATTAGGGCAGCACTGTAATGATTCAATTTATTGTAGCTCCCTGGGTACTTATTTATTTTTGGTACTTAAGAGAGAACTTATTTGGAACAGGGTGCTTATTGGGGACAGGGTTCTTATTTCTTTTTTGAGAAACAGCAGAATGTGAAATAGTTAATCTCAGGGTCCTTACTCAATAGGGGCACTTACTCAATAGGGGCACTTATTCGAATTACCAAAAAAAAATTTGAGGGGGGTGCTTAATTATTAGAAAGGGATCTCTTATTGGAAGGTCAGGTGCTAAATTAAATTATTATCATAATGTTATATGCAGAAGCAGACATATAAATTAAAGGCTCTGTGTGATGTTTCTATAAGTATCATGATAACTTATCCTATTACATCCTAAAACATTAGTATGCATAAATTCTCCTCACTGTTCTGACAAAGAGAACTTGTTTGACAATCAAGAGGTTCTTTTGCTGGTGATCATTTCCTTCATTCTCATGACTTTAATGTGTGATTCATGGTTGATGTTAATTTTAAGGATTAATTAGATGCTAGTCACTCATAGGGGTCATCAAAGGGATAAGGTTCTTGTCTAGTATGGGCCTCACAATTCATGAAAATCATGAATCAAATCATGAAAGCACATGCTTTCATCATGTGTTGTGAACTAAACTGTTTAAATTATTCTGCTCTATAGACATTGTTCTGCAGCCTACACCTGCCATAACATTCAGGACAATTGGAGGAGTACTGGACTTTTATGTTTTCCTTGGACCTACCCCAGATCTAGTTGTCCAGCATTACACAGAGGTGTATTATATTTCATTGAAATTTGATAACTAGATATAAAAAGATAATTTATGAATAGTTGAAGGACTAAATAAGAGCGTAAAATATGGGAATTAACTATAAACTCTGGATTGCACAGACACAATTACTTTTTAGGCAGAGGGTTTAATTGTGGCTCAAAGAGAACACTCAGGGCTAGTTATTTAAAGAAAGTTTAGTCGTTGTTCAACAAAACTTGTTTTAAACTATCTTGAATTAAGATGAATCTTTTCTCTGAACAGTTTTTTTTGCGAACAGTGTCAAGAGGGCTGAAAATTGGAAGGACATTTACTTAATGAAAAAAGGACCCTCTTTCAGAGAATACCTAAGGCCCCCTGCTTGGGTAAAAATGCTGTTTGGGTTTAACCTTGTGAAAATAACGGGCCCTTAATGTTGACATAAATTTAAAGTGGTTAAAAATCCATCTGATAAGAGACCAACAAGTAAGCTATGGAAAAGAAACATCCAGAGAAAGTCAAATATATATATATATATATATATATATATATATATATATATATATATATATATATATTTCACATGCCACATACAGGTGAAAGGTATGATTCAGTATATATGTATATTTTTTTTGAGAAATTGGCCCCTGTGAACTTTTATCTGGGAGGTGCACTAGTTTAAGGCCTGAATTATTTTTCAGACTTAAAATTCCTGCAAGTTATTTGCTTTACTTCTTTCTGGCTGCAAGAATCAACTTCTATTACCCATACCACCTATAGCTAACCACTAAGATCAGTACTTCTTTTTATAAAATATTAGGTTGTAGGGAGACCAACCATGCCACCATATTGGGGTCTTGGATTTCACCTGTGTCGCTGGGGATATGGGAGTTTAAATGGAACAGAAACGGTAAATGCAAACATGAGGAGGTATGGGATTCCACAGGATGTCCAATGGAATGATATCGAATATATGGACAGACACTTGGATTTCACTGTGGATCAAAGCAAATGGAGTGGGTTGGGTGATTTTGTGAAGAAATTACATAACAACTTTCATCAACACTACATACCTATTGTGGTAAGTTGCTTTTTTGTACATTTTACGAATGAGGAAAGCATAGAGAAAGGTGTTTTTTCGTCTTGTCACAAGGACATATATAGGCATCTTCAAGGGTTCTCAAGCAATCAAGTCCAATCAAGTTTACCGTAACAATCTCGTTTTCAGGTACTCATCCCAAGGAAGACGGGAAAAGGAGAGACCCTGAAATCACGTTCGTCTCGTTTTTGATATGATTACAACTATTGTTGAAATCGTCTTCTAGAGAAAGTTTTTATAATGCCAAAGGTACGATTCTGAGAAGCTCTTTATACCTCCCTCCTCGCTCCAGTTTCCCCTGAATCTCAGCCCATGAGCTCAATCGAGGAAATTTGAAACCCACCGCCTTGAAGCTGCGCGTAAGGCTCGCCCCTCCCCCTGAAGCATCCTTGTCGATTTCGTGAGGGAAACTCCAAAGCAGTTTTCTCAAACCGTTTGGAAGTTCATGCGGTATGTCATTAATTTTTTTCAAATTTATTTTTTTCAGGATCCAGGTATAAGTTCCGAACAACCCGCAGGCCAGTATCGACCATATGACATTGGCCGTAGCATGGGCGTGTTTGTCAGTTCATCCAGTGGTGAACCTATTATTGGCAAGGTTTGAAAACGAAGGCTTTTGTTAGTATGCCGATTTGAAAGTGGTTTTTGCGGAGGTCGAGGAGGAGCGACTTTTGATTGAGTGTCGATTAAGTAATCCAGGATTTCTTTGGTGTTGCTTCATTTCGCTCCGTGATTAGAAAACTCGTTGCCACTTTCTTAGCCAATCAGATTTGTTCTTTTAATCGCTTTCACCGTGAAGGTGCGGGACACACAACAGAGCGAGGCTCCAAATTATGTGTGCCCTTAAGAGAGGCTCTGTGAAAGTGTCTTGCCCAAGTACACAACGCATTGACCCGGCCAGGTCTCAAACCCGGGCCTCTCGACGCGGAGTCCAGTGCACTGACCATTAGGCTACTGCGCCTCCGAGATTCAGATTAAAACCAGTCGCTTCTTGGTCACTCAAGTTTTCCCGCGCTTGAGGGAGTTTGTTTTTCTTTTACTTTGTGGCCCCATCGGCTCCTTGTGTTTGTTTGTATTTCTATTTTCATCGGTCAGATTGGCTGCTGTGATCACTATGGTTTTTCTTTTTCGACACTCGACCAAAATAAGCTCCATAACAACTGACAAACTTATCCTCAGGGGAAGACTGGAATTAAAGCCATTGTAGAAAAGAAGTCTACTTTGTGAGACGAACGATGGTACTTCGTCGCCATTATCGACAATTTAACAATTACTTTGAGAGTTTGGGATTTCAATCGCTTGATGGTCGATGATGATGAACCCCACACCAACTATCATGCATAGAAATAGAGAGAAAGTAATGAGTATCACGGAATAGATAGCGAGTGGCAAAGCCAGTCGGATTGCAGTATTTGTGATAGAACGGTTGTAGATTTTCACATTGCACTCATATTCCACACAGGTATGGCCAGGAGAGACTGTCTTTCCAGACTTCACTTACCCAGTGACGCAGTCGTACTGGGATCAGATGCTGACCGAGTTCAGGGAACTCGTCGAATTTGACGGACTTTGGATCGACATGAATGAACCATCAAACTTTGTTGATGGCTCAACTAAGGGATGTCCAGAAACTTCCCTGGATAATCCACCTTATGCGCCTCACGTGTTAGGAGGCACTCTCAAAGGCAAGACCTTATGCATGTCAGCCAGACATCACAACTACTCTCATTATGATGTCCACAGTTTGTATGGACTCACAGAAGCGAAAAACACAATGAGGTGATCAGAGTTTTAATAAAACCCTTCCCCACCCCCCCCCCCGAAAAAACAAAAACAAGAACAAAAACAAACCAAAAAACACACCAAAAAAACCCAGAAAAAAGTGATAGATTACACCTTGCCATGTGTTTGTTCAGGAGTAGGTCACACTAAAATAGTCTCCTTCGCATGTCACGCAACGTGGGTGGGGAGGGGGGCACATCCTAAAGAACGGCCGCGAAGGAAGTTTAGGTCAAATTTGAAGTCCAAAATCCTGTGAGAACCCAAAACTGAAAGGGGAACAAAAAGCTTTCGTTTTAACTACATTTTCTGTTCTTTGCTTTATGACCGAAGAAGGTACAGGAAATGGAGCATATTTTCTTCATGCATGGTCAAGTTCCTAATTATTTCAAGCTTTTCTCATAGCCACTTCTCACACTAAACTGAATTAGCTTACCCCCTGTCCCAGAAACTGGCCTTACTTCAGCGGAACCATGATCTTCTTTGCGCTTTAACGTTCATTTTCTTGTTGTATTTATCAAATAGTGCGCTGGAGAAAATCCGTGGGAAGCGGAGTGTTGTGATTTCACGCTCAACATTTCCCAGCGCTGGTCTTCATGGAGGTCACTGGTTAGGCGACAACACTGCTTCGTTCAATGATTTATATCTCTCCATACCAGGTAAATGCGTGTGATTTAAATATACTGAAAGGTTAAAACAAAATTAATTCAGAACAGCGACAATCTACGCCAGCCAAATTTGAATAATGCGACTTTGTTTTTGCTGCTAAGCCTGGTGCCTGCGCTAATCCTGAACACAAATGAAGTTTTTGGAAAGCGTTAATTTCACTGCCCCTTGTATTTTTTAACGGGTGGCATGCTGATGTTTGGGCCGGAAAGTCGCTAAACTTTTTGCACGCCCCAAAAGACGGTTGAGCATTTCTAGTGCCGGTATTGTTGGGTTTTTTTAATTTTCCGACCGCGAACGGAAGACATTTAAAGTCTTTCTTTCATTTCCGGCGCTTTTGAATTAATCCAGCCGAACGACGACAGGCCAAAAGACACGTACAATTTATTTTCTGTTGTGGTGTTTTTCATTAAGTTCTCTTCGGAAAATCTACAGGTAAACTTGCCATACGATATGTCGTGCGTCATAGTTAAAACCCTTTTTTAAGTACTAAGTTTAGGATTGCGTTTAATTCTCTTATACTTACGTTAGCCATTATTGCCTCTTTCAAAGCGATGTTGAAATCAGCCACAGATCAGAAAAGAGGATCAGTTAAGATAAATGTCTTGTACATCGGATATTCCGAACTTGTAAACTTTGAAAACTATCTTGGAAGCAACTTCCAAATAATAACTTGTCTCCGGAGAACACTCACAATGTACTGGGCAGCCTGTGGAAACTCTATTTTAGGTGACATCATCCCATAGGGAAGGGGACATTTTCAGAATTAATTTTACAACAACTGTATGCTTCTTCATTCCCAACCACTATCGAGTTTTTATTGATTTCTTCCACAGGAATATTAAACTTTAATTTGTTCGGCGTTCCCCTGGTCGGAGCAGATATTTGCGGGTTTAACGGAAACACCAACAAAGAACTGTGTGGAAGATGGATGCAACTTGGAGCTTTCTATCCATTCTCGAGAAACCACAACACCATTAAGGCCAATGTCAGTAAATTTAGAGAGAATATATTAATAGTTCAGATGCCTGTTTGTGGGTTTTATATGTATGATGCTTTTCAAAGATTTTAATCGGCGTGGCTGGCACAGGTCAGAAAAAATTTTTCAAGATCAGGGAAAAGTCAGAGAATTTCACTTTGAGTCGGGGAAAGTTTACATCTTTGTAAAAGTCGGAGAAAAATGAAATATGAAGTAAATAAGAAGTTGTTTATCTGTCGATCTTGGCCCCCTTTATAAGGAAAGACGGTTAACACTTTCCTTTTGTGATGTCGATGTTACCAATGTATATTGCACCACTGTTTAGAACAGTTGACTCAGATTCTTTATCTGCATATCCTTCCCTTTGTCATGCAAGCTCGAGGTGGGTTATGAATATGAACATGAATGAATGAATGAATTTTTTTTCTTCCATTTCATTGTTCTATAACATTTCGCAACAGACAAGAAAGGTGTTGGATTGATATGATTTAGTTTAATGAAATATAACGACCATCTGATTTGGATTTCCAAGAAAATCAGTCCTTTTTCCATGTTACCGAAAGGAACTATGAATTCGTGTATACTGGAAGTGCCTCACTGAAAGCATGACTGAGGAGGATGGCTGTGGGTGGGGGACTGAGGAGGATGGGTGGGGGTGGGGGTGGGTGGCCATCATCAGGAATCGTTTGTGAAATTGTTAATTGGAAATTAATTGGGGGAGAGGGAAGGGAGCTGGAGGAGTTTGGTTTTTGGATCGGTCACGATAATATTTACCTACTCCCCCCATAGGATCATAAGAATATTACAGAGCCCTATAGGGGTTCATAAGGAAAAGAGGGATAATGAGAAAATCCTCCACCGCTCCCACCGCTCCCACCGCTCCCACCGCTCCCCTCCCCCCGCTCCCCCTGCGCTAAATTATGACTGGTCCCTAACTACACAACAATCCTTTTCTCAATCGAAACACATTTTCTTTTTCTGTTCTTAGCCTCAGGACCCTGCTGCCTTTGGAGACGACTTTGCGCATATGGCACGTGACGTGTTACTAACCCGTTATGCATTGTTGCCGTATTTGTATACGTTGTTTGCGCATTCGCACATGCGAGGAAGTGCCGTGGCTAGGCCTCTTTTTTACGAGTAAGTAAACACTAAATACCAAAATTGCTCTCACGACAGGTTTGCTTGCAGTATCAGTGTCACTTACGATTGTGTGAAAATTGAGGAATGAGGCTTATGTTTCGATCCAAAACATTCGACTCATATTTCACAATTACTGTTAATTCATTCACTTTTTTTTTAACGCCAGTCAGATGTGAATACCCCCGCCACTTCTCTCTTTTGTGTCTCATCTTAAATTTAGCCGAACCTTTAATCTGAACATTTATTTCTGTGAACAGTGTCACGAGGGCCGGAAGCTAAGGACATTTATTTGATGAAATTAACCCTCTTATGGAGAATCCCTGAAGCCTACTGCGTGCGTAAAACCGCGGTCTGAGTCAGACCTCGTGTAAATAATCGGCCCTCAAAGTTTCCCCGAACTTCATTCCTTAAATTGTTATCAAATGGAAATCTGACCTTCTTTCCATTTTCCCGATATGTCTAGATTTCCAAGTGACAGTCAGACATATGCTATTGACAAGCAGTTCCTCCTTGGTCCAGCCTTGCTGATAACACCCGTTTTAACACAGGTATGTGCACGTGATCAACTTTAGTGTTCATGATTCTCTTCCAGTTTCTTTTGAATCGGTCAGATTCATCCACATTTAAAACGACTTATAATGTATTTAGAAGGGAAACACCCACACAATTCAATAATTAAGCACGTGATATGATTTATTTATTTATTTCAAGGGATCTACATCCGTCACTGGCTATTTTCCAGATGCCACCTGGTATGATGGAACAGATGGTTCTATTCTACAGACACAAGGGGGTAAGACTCACACGTTATCCGCCCCCTGGGATAAAATCAATTTTCACTTCAGAGGAGGATACGTGATACCAACGCAAATGCCAAACATCACCACATATTACAGGTAACGCAGCGCAATATGCGTGACAATAGATTACGAACACCTCCTTCTCGCGAAGTCATCGAAAAAAGTTAGCGCGCCGCGCGGAACTCTGGCATTTTCACTGACATTGTTTTATTTCTGGACTCGCGCGATGGACCTCGCCCAAAAGCGGGACTGCTCGGCGTCAGCGCGACAACTTCATGCCAATTTTTTGGAATTAATGCCAATTTTTTAGAATTAATTCCTCGTAATCCTCAACAACTGTTGGTTCAAGGCTTTTTCTGTTTATTGCTGTGTTTGTCTGTGTATTTATTCGATTCTTTTATTTGTATCGCAGCCGTCAGAATCCATTCCAATTGACCGTCTGTTTGTCGTCGTCCGGGGAGGCCATGGGAGACCTGTTTTATGATGATGGAGAGTCTCTGGGTAAGGTTTGAACAAAAGGAAGTTCGTCCTACCAATAAGAAAGCAAAGTAGTCCCTAGTTCAGCGCAGGTAGTACACATCATGTGCTTGTTGTATGCTTTTGAGTGCTATGAATATCATTTTTATTGGTAAGTCACCTCAGGCTTGGTCTTGGTGCTAATCATGCTAACCGGAGCAGCTGAGGGTCGGCCTGACTAAACAGCAAACCTGGCGTTCAAGTCTTCTCGGTTGAGCCTCTTGTTAAACTTCATATGAAATAGTTTTTTTTCTGCTGAGCTGTTTGATCTCACCAGCCACCATGTCATTCTTAGGTGATTCGTGTTCTCCTCTAGTGCAAGATTATTTTAATTGTTTCTTTCGTTCCAGATCCTATTGTCAGTGCTCCATATTTATACGTGATATATGCAGTTTCCGAGGTCAGTGCGTAGAGAGTAATTCATTTAAATGAGGCGAAATATAATGAAGGCAAGGTTAAATGAAGCGAACGCAGCAGTTTCACTAGCGGGATGTTTGGGGGAGGGTGTCATTGCTCTTTGTTTTTGCTCCCTTTGTCCCTCCCTTTCTTCCCTCCTTTAAAAGCTTTTGGTAAGTAATCATTTTTAACACCCCCCGTTCGGTTAAAATTTATATATCTTCCGATACCATTGCTCGACTCGAATAATATGCGCCGTTAATGCGAGTTGAAGGCTCTATTTTGTGGATTCTGCTAATTTTTGACTATAGAAGAGTTTGTTTATTTTCCTGCCGAGTACACCTCCGCTGCCTTACAATTTGTTCAGTGAAACAGGAGAAGACATCGAAACAGTGTTATGGTATCAATATTCAAGACTCAACACTTTTCTTTGATTTTGTATTTTATGATTCATGAATATTCTTCTTCTCTTTGGAAATGATACTCGGCTTTGGCGCAAAGTTTGTTTCAATCTTTCCTCAATGCAATTCCTCAATTGAATATTTCCTGCAGGGAACGCTTAAGGCAACAGTGGACCCCAAGAGTTCGTTCCATCCCGAACCACTACTGATGAATTTGGGAGTGTTTGGTGTCTCATCAGCTCCCAAGTCCGTTACTGTGAATGATCATCCGATAGAGAGCTTCTCCTACAGCGCCTCAACTAAGGTTATTTATTAACCCCTAGAGATTAAGATCCAATTTCTCCATACAGTGTCATTGCTGAATGATTAAAGAGAACAGTATGGAGAATACAAAAACTGATGTTAGAGACTAAAAAGTTAAGAAGTACTTGTAGCTAACAGTTTTGTGCGCACTGGGTCTCTTTGCTTGTTAAATTCTGTTCATATAATTCACTATGCACCGTACGTTTTCCTTGAGTAAGTTCTCAAAAAAAAGTCAACAGAAGGTAAAGATTTGACGAGTAATGGTTGACGTGTTTGACTCGAGATTAAACGGTCAAAGTTTACTGCATTATGCTCTTGGCTTGGTACTGTGAGTAACTTTAAGTAAAAAAATTTCGGACATCTTATCATGGGATGTAGTGGTAACCAATTATAATGAAGAAATAATTCTTGTAACTGAGTCCATCAGTGCCAGGAAAAATAGAGTTATTGGGCTGGTGTTGTTGGCCAGTAAAAAGCATTTTTCTAAAGTTATGAAAAGTTTTCAGCCTCACACATATTTCGAGAAGTGAAGAAATGTGCATGTGGTTTAACAGATTGGCTTACATTTTTAGTAACTCGCTGAGCAATAGGATGATTGAACGACCAACGGATTGACAGACGGAAGAGCAGGAGGATTGAGTGTCTAACTGCTTTACTATTGTTGTGTTCTTTCTGGTTAGGTGGTTAGAGTAACCGATCTCAAGCTACCCATGGACAAAGGCTTCACTATCCAATGGTCATGAACAAATGACGCGATCCGGCAAGGCAGCTTCAAGAAGGTCGAAGAGTTAGAATCCATTTGCGAAATAACGAATTGTATTTTTCTACAATTGAAGGAAATGATCCTGTTTTCTTGTCATGGCAGTTTTCCTGAGTCGTTCTTATTTTGGGAGAGATTTTAATCTAGCGGTCGTTCAGCAAAGGATAACTTTTCAAGTTGAAGCCCAAATCCCGAAGTTATCCAGTTTAAATGATATTATAAAACTAAAAGTTTATTAGTTGAATTCACAATTTTGGAATTTCGTTAATGAGGCATTAGATGCCATTCTTAGGGATGAGATCTTGATTCATTTTTTATCGATATGAATTAATATTAAAACCATTTTTTTAACAAAAAAGGGTTTTTTAAGAATTGTGACTGAAATTTAGTTTTCGATAAGGCAATTATGGCGTAGAGTTTAAAAGAATGTTCAGTTACAATGATCAAATAAAAAATTGTTTTAGTGCTTTTAGAAGATGATTGTCCCAGTTTTGTTGTAATTGGTTTAGGTGTCAGTGCACTAGAGATCGCTTATTGCAACAGCTTAAAGTTTCGTGGAGTGTATAGGAGCGTATGAATGAGTTCTCTTGTTTCTGGTGGCAGTACCTTTCACCAATACGAAAAACAGGGAAATAATAGACATCTTTGGTTTGACAGTGTTCTTGTAAGTGGGAATTTCTAATTTAGACCGCACAGTACTTTTAATCGATCTGTTGACTCGAATGCGAAAACTTCTCTTGAGTCGTGTAAACCACGCATATGTAAAAAAGAAAGTATGAATTTGGCATTTAGGGTAGATCAGGGTAAACAACATGGTAACTTAGCCAATCGTATTGTCCTGTTCTGTCAGATCCTTGAATATTTCATATCTCAGATGGGCTAAAATGGTGGACAGGGATCAACCATTGATCAGAGACATAATCCAAGGGTATTGGAGCAGCTTAAAGGTGAACTATTCAGGGATTAAAGATCTGTCGACATTTTATTACAGCTTGAAAAAAATGTCAGGACATAGAGGAGAGAAGTTATTGTTACAATAGACTCAGTCAGACCAGTGTGACAGAACTCCTTTTTTTCGTTAAAGTGTGATTATTGCCTTTTACGCGCTGATTTTAGACCGTCATAATGCTTAACCCACGACGTAACGGTTTGAAATCGAGACACTCGAACGGCTTTCAAATCAATGACCATTACGGAATTTATAGGAACATTTTGATCTAAAAGAAAACTTTTAGGAATCATAATATGCCTGTTGTAGTTCAGAACGTATTTTCTCACGGTGCACAATTGAAGAAACAGTCCAATATATGTTTCATTAGTTGATATATTGTGGAGGGGCCCGCATCACGGAAGTTCTTTTTGTTTTCTACGAAGTAACTATGGAGAATAACACTGTCGAAGTATGACGTCATAGCTGCTTACGATCGTGATCATGCGCATTATTCCCAAGGGAGTGAGAATGAGTTGAGATTTCGAATTTTGAAAAATTATATATCTTTCACCGCCATTCCTTCAGACTTAGAAACTGCAGTCTTCTTAAGATCAACATAGAACCTTATATATTGACAGGACCTTTGATATTGCGCCTTCTCGTGCGGGAACCTCGCGGTTACGAACCATGGCAGCTTCACAAGTTTGTTTAGCTTCTCTCATACTCCTCACAAGTTATGTTGTGGCATATCGTAAGTTGAAATTTGTTTGTGGTTTTGTTATCCCTTCGTATTAAACTGCATTACCTTTGAATATGAATTCCCACATAATGTCGGTGTTTTGGTTTAATAGGACGGCCGCTGGGAGATTTTATAAACCACTACGAGACTTTAAATTATGACACGGCTCCAGTTGTCCAGCAACACGGTCGAGTGAGGCGTTCAAGTCCAAACAGCGATCATGTAGTTGAATTACACTTAAAAACTAAACAGAGGTAAGAACCAACGTCTAAGTCGTATTCCAGGGAATTTTGATCTAGAAGAAACACTTCAAAGACGCAAATAACTTTAAAGTCGTTTCCAAGTTACATGCTGAAAGAAGGGCTGCGATTACATCTCCCGTCTTGCTTGTCTCCTAACTAAAGCTTCGATTGTATATAAACAATGTGAGGAATTAAATTCTTTATGTTATTAGAACCAAAGTCATACTTTCTTTTATTCAAAACTGACTTAACACAAAAGCTAAAGCATAATACAAGGGAGGTCCCTTGAGCGTAGGAGCACAGCAATCCGTGTTACAATTTGAGGTGTGTTGTGTCTTTCTTCTTAGTAAACCTTGAGTAGTTCCCCATACGGAGTGCTATTATGCTTTTTTAGACTTTTTTAGCTCTGGTAGTTAAGAACACTCGGACTTGATTTTTCACGGACATAGGCCAAGGGTGACCTCTTTTCTTCTTGCAGACCCCATTTAAGTCATGTCTCTCACATAAGGCTTTCACTATATGAAGTAATTTTGGATTAACAAAGAGCATGCATCTTTAAACATTCCTCAGGGTATTGTACATTGTTAATTTGGAAACATACAAGTACCTTCAGATAAAATCATTTGGGTAGTAATATCTGTCTACTTCCCCATACAGAAGTCATCTTATAATTTAGCTTAGGAATATATTATTTTGCTGGTCTTGAAGGGTCATGTAAAATTACAACTCTGCCCTTCAGATGACTTAATGAAATGAAGCATGCACAATAGAAAGCATGTTTCTCAAGTTTTAATGCCCACAATTATTTTGTTGTTAATGCGAACTGAATGATATTGAGGTTGACTTGGCCACAACCAAGTGTGAAAAGGGCTTTAGGTATGGGCATGTGTTAGAGAATATGTCCTTGCAAATAACCAAAGTGACAGCTCACCTGACAGCTAAGCAATACACTACCATTTGGGACCCTCTTTAGATAACCCTTGGTTGCATATTTAATGGAGATGAATTGCTGAAAAAGGTCACTCATTACAATCAAATTTGTAAGTTTAAAGTTATTTTATGAAAAAGGTAATCATGTGGGATCAGCCATCCTTTTTGTAAAGCAATCCTTGTTAAGACCCAAGTTGATTGGTCTGCAGGGTTGATATTTTACAGTTGTTTTATATAAACACTGAATATGGTTTTCTTGTCACAGAGATTTTAAGCTTCGTCTCAGAAGGGATACAGAACTTTTTACAGATGACTTTAGTGCAGATGCTTACTTTGATCCTGCTAAAGTGGTTGCAGGGGATGTAGAAGGTACTTGAAAGTTGTGTGTTATCAGTGTCTGAAGAACCTCATTGCATTTGCTGTAAAACGCTGCGTTACTTATAATCAACAACAGTATTTAGAGGAAAGAAGGCAACAGTCTCCTTAGCTAGAAGTTAGTCTTTATGGCAACTAAGCAGGATCACTTCTTCAGACACTTGTCAAATCAGTCAACAAACACCCAAAGAGTTGGTTGGGGAATGGTCAAATTGAGCATAAGTACCTATCAATTCCCTTCCAAATTCCATGGGGCACACCAAATCCCATCCATAAAAATGGCCATATAGCATTAGTTTTAACCTTGCCTAAACTTCAATCAATTTAAAATTTTGTAGCACTCTTGTACCAGTACAATTTGTGTAAATCAACTTGTATGGACTCTTTGTGCTTTAATTTTCCTGCATTTTGAAGCATGTGTTAAAAATTGACAACTCTATGCAAGTTCATCACAGACAAACTGCAATGTGAATAATTTTAGGAGAGAAGTTAGCTTCAAAGGGAATTTAGTGGTCATTCAGGTTGGAAAATAGAGACTGCACCTCTCCACTTTCACCTCTACAATCTACATTTGTATTTTAGTGGCTCACTTGCATGATTTTTTTATTGTGTGTGTATTTGAGTGTGTGAAATCACATAATTTCAGTTACATGGGCAAATGCCTTTATGGATTTTGTTTGATATGCACTGACAACATAATTTTTTTTCTTGTTTTACAATCAGGACACAAGAAATCTCTTGTTCATGGTTTTATTTCTGATGATGGCGTCTTCGAGGGTAAAATTCATGTAGGAGATGACGAGTATTTTGTGGAGTCTGCCAAGGAATATTTCAAGGATGAGCCCAATGACTTCCACTCAGTTATTTATGAAAGCAGAGATGTGAATTATCCTCATGCCTATGGTCCAGGTTGTGGAGTATCAGAGAAAACCAAGAAGTGGATGGATAAAGTTAAAAGGTACATATACATTGTACACTTAAATAGAGACATCTTTATAACACTGGAAGTGTGGGATATGATTCATACTCACTTGACTCACTAGCTGTTACTTATCACTTTTGTATATCAATGTCAGTGCCAATACATTAAGCTATATGTGATAGACTTTGCTAATTTCTCAGCATTTTTCACTTGTGGGCTGCCTTTCTTTATTTGGAGTTTTAGACTGAGATGAGTGATGAATAATACATGTAGACTGATTGAGAGACTTGATACCAGGGACCTTTAACATTTTGGCATTATTTATTTCAAAACAAATCAAAGAAATTTCTGAATTATTTTGGAAACTGTTCATATACATATACATGTATCAGTAATACATGTATTTGAACCTGCTCCCAGCATCTTTATCATGCAAGGGAAACCAATTTTAGATAAACAATATAAAAATACGATATTGTATATTTGACAATTCAACACAAAGAAGTGTTAATTTGAAGAAACCAAGAGCAAACTGACAGTCAGAACCTCTTTGATTCTCAATTTTTGCTTTTTGATTGACTCAACCAGGTCAGCAGTGACAGGGAAGGTGGAAGTCAAGGAGGATCACACCCAATATGAACCAGTCCTATACAGATATCGCAGGGCAGCAGGAGACATTGATCCCAAAAAGTTGTCTTGTACTTTGAAGATGCAAGTGAGTAAATTGTTCAATTGATGTCACACAAATGGGCATCTAGGTCCACTGATTGTGTTATTTTAATGTTGAAGTACTACAAAGTAGTTACAAAGGTCAGTTACACAGCCCTGACCTATCCAATTACAGGAAGTGAGCCATGAATTCCATTATGGTTTTAAAGCCTTTTTTCATCTTTGCTTGCTTTATTCCAAAGAACTAATTACTGTAATTGAATTAAATTAATTGAAATCGTGGTTTCCTGAAATGTGATTAGTTATTTTGTCAAACAGTGATTGAAGTAGTGAGTCTGTTAGTATTATTTTAAATAGCATTGTTCTTTACAATAAAGGAAGCTAATCACATAATGGTTCAAGTGTACTTTGTCTTTTAATTAAGGAACCGATTCATGAGGTGTTTGTTTCTTGATCAAAACACCTTTGGTATTTTTCCTTGCGTTCAGTTGTTGCATCAGTTGTCACAAGTCTTGAAATCTAAATCTCCTTTTAAAAGTATTGGCAACTGCTCATGTACTTTTCTGAGTAACTAACCTTTTACTTGTTAGAGGAGAATAGCTGGTTGTAACATTGCCAATTAATTGTCTCATGTAATACAATTTTGTATCCTAAGCTAATTATACTTTTTCCAAAATATAGTATTGCAACAAAAAACTTACCAAAACACAATCACTTTATAGTGATTGACATTGATAGTGTTTTTTTATTAATTTCATGTACATGTGCTTTATGATTGATGCACTACCTGTGCATGTTGATGTTGCAGTTCAAGATCATTTTGGAATTCTGACAAATTCAAAGGAAAATGCAAATTTCCAGTAATCAAGAGGTTACCCTTACATGTAATCCTTACAGTGCCTCTCTGCAAGAGGGAGTTGAAAATTTTTTGATACCTATATATTGTTGGAGAATTGTAGCCATGAAATGGACAGAAATCCTGTTCAAGGAGTTATAGCACACTTATTTTAGTGTTGGGTTGAAAACGAAAATTAGCCACCGTAAATTAGATTAGAATCGCTCTGACGAAGGGCTAACGCTCGAAACATCAGCTTTTTTAGCCTTTACGGTGGCTAATTTTCGTTTTCAACCCAGTTGTTAACACTAAATTACCTGCTATACTCTCCCACCGATGCAGCACCACAGTTTCTTTAGAAACTTACCCCTTTATTTATTTTAGTGTTGTTGAGCTTCTAAAACTGGGATGAGGTGAGACATAATGAATCTTTGAGCTTCTAAGCTTATTTTGCCTAAACCTATCAAAACTTTCAAGAATAAAAATCAGCTTCCTTTCATATTTAAACAAAAAGGAAAAATGTCTCTTTTTGCAGCTTTCATTAAAAATGATTGCCTTGCTTTGCAGGCTGATCATTTGTTCACAGAAAACATGGCTGGTGGAAATAAGGAGAGAGCAATGTTACTGATGGCAGAACATGTCAAGGCTGCAAATTCTATTTTCAAAAACACAGACTTCAGTGATGATAATAAAGCTGACGGTAAAGTAATCACTTAATATATACCCTACTACACCACTTACTTGTTCATTCTGAAGTTAGATGATGCTAATAAGACCACTGACATATATCATCCTGAGTGTAGGCTACAAGCTCAATGTTGTTCAAATTCACTATTTGGTGACCTGGAATCATAAGGAGGTGAAAAGAAACAACATTTTGTTCACCTGGAAATAAAACAAACACAAAAAGAAAAGACTAAACATAGACAAGATTGAAACAATATTGAGTTGCTGGTGATGGTTATTGGAGTTGTAAGGGACCTCTCAAGACATAACATACATTCAGACAATTGAGGGGAAAGTGACAATGTGATATTAAAGAAAAATAAACACAAAAGCATGAAAGACTGCTAATAAGCAACTCCTTCAAAGCTGCTTACATCTTAGAACTCAAAGATCTAGCTGTTAGATAGTTAATGACAATGTTCTACAAGGGCATGCACTGACGAAAATGACCACCGACCAAATGAGGCTGATGATCTTCTTGTGTTGCCAGTAAGAAGTATTTAGAAATTTTGTTCTCTTATTGGGCTTGGTATAAAATGCAATGCAAATTTTTTCCTATCAGGCATTGAATTTCAAATCCAGAGAATGTTTGCCAATGGGACTGCTGAAGCAAATGATGGAAGGAACCCTTACAGAGATAGCAACATTGGAGTGGAAAAGCTCCTTGAGCTGAACTCTGAGGAGAACCATGATGATGTATGCCTGTCATACATTTTTACCTACAGAGATTTTGCAGATGGTGTGTTAGGACTTGCATGGGTTGGTGAAGCAGGTAATAAGAACTTTTATATTAAGGGTTGGTTATGTAACTCTATTCCTATGCCAGTTGCAACAGTGCCTTGGTAAGATACATGTTGTACATGAATGTGACCCTCTAATTCCACTAACAGTACCTGTTAAGGGCATTGTTGAGTACTACATGACATTACATTTGTTGTCACTAAAAATCTTTGATATTTGGAACCAACAGTACCACTTACTACTTTACAATACATTTCAGAGCACGTAAATTTTGACATAACATTGAGGGGCTCATGGTTATAGTAATACCAAACCATCAATATGGCTGATCACTTTGATAAATCCAAAGACTCTTTCACATCAGCATCCGTTTATTGGATTTCTTACAAAATCGATGTACCACAACATGTTTATAATACTGTTACAGTAGCTTCTTTTGCTTGAAATTTAAACATGTAGAGGAATCCTGAAATAAAAGCTGCTATTCTGTTCACTCTTGTTGTCTAAATGTTTCAAATGACCACAGCTAGGTCAGTGCTGTACATACTTCATTGCTTTTTTACCTTCTCAGGTATAAGTGTTATCATTGCCTTTTTACCTTCTCAGGTATAAGTGTTATTTATTTTTCATTTATCATAAGGTGGAGCTGCAGGGGGGATTTGTGAAAAGGCTACTTCATTTAGAGATGGCAAAACAAAAAGTTTGAACACTGGAGTTGTCACATTTGTCAATTATAACAAGAAAGTGTTACGAAAAGTCTCTGAGATCACCTTTGCACATGAAGCTGGCCATAACTTTGGCTCACCAGTAAGTTTTAATGATGTCTGTTTGTATTAATTGGCATACATGGTCACTGTAATGATCATTCTTACTTATACATGTACTTGTGAAGAGCTTCTGGTAAACTTAGGACATTAGTTTGGGCATTTTTAATCAAATAATATAGCTGTGGGTAAAAAGGGATGATAAACCTTTTAAAATGAAAAAAGGAAAGGAGAAAAAAAGTTGTTCATAATACTAACAAGCACCAGTCAAGAAATGTCATAATTCCACAAAGCATACAAGAACTCTTGAACTCTTCAATACTATGTACTCATGAAAATGTAATGCCTAGTGGTTTTATAGGGTGAAAATCAGGTAGTTTTAACTTTTAGCCTGCAAATTCAAGGGTCTGGCAAGGATCTTCAAGAGGTGTTGTGCTGCTTCACACCAGGGTGCTTGCCAGATTGTCATGGTGATACCCAAACTTTTTATTTACTGTAGGGGGTGAGGGAGGGGAAGTGGTTAACCAAAACAATAGCTTGGTGAAGTTCCAGATAACTGACAGTAAATTACTCTCTGGATGTTTTAGTCCTACTGTTCATCAGTCAGAATGAATGAGAAAGCATGGATGTTAAGTAGTTAAAGTGTTGATGTTGTAAGCTGGGCAACCTGAGCCAGGATTCCCCCACCCCTTCCGCATGGAATGTACTTTTAAAACTACTTGACTGTGTGGAGTTTTTGTCCAGTTGTCTGACAACATTTCTTTTTAAACTCTCAGCACGACAGTACTCCTGAATGCGCCCCAGGAGGATCTGATGGGAATTACATCATGTTTGCAAGAGCTACAAGTGGAGACCAAAAGAACAACAGACTTTTTTCACCATGTAGCAGGACAAAAATGAACGAGGTGATGAATGTCAAAGGGCGATGTACTGAAAATTCTTGTTGCTTTGGAGGTAAATAGTGCGGCATTTTCTTCTTGTTTAGTGTGTTATGTTTGGGGCTTTCACATGTGGCATGCTATAAAAGATAAATTCAAGGCCAGTCAAAGGGTACAGTCAACAACCTGGAACATGGTAGAGTTTGATACATGTACAGCTACATGTATAAGCAACTGTGCTAAGATTTAGACCTGTATATTCGGGCATACAACTGTACATGTAGGTTGTAGCAGCAGGGATATAAGAGCTGGAATTTGGCAGAAGCAGCTATAGAGTTTTTCTATTAAATTGACAAGCTTTCTCTCTCCTGGATTACTGATAGTGATGAATACCAGTACTTCATCTCAAAAGCTAAAGCTTCAAAGAATAGCATCTCATCTACAAAACATCTTTTTCTGTAACTTGTGAAATGCAAAATACTTGGAATTTCAGTGTACTCTACCAAGAAAATAAGAAAATGTTGAACGAAAAAAGTTGTGTAATGATAAGAGCTGAGCAGCTTTATATCCTATAAAGTGTAGAACTTGAAAGAATGAGTTATTATATTATTCAACATGTAAAGTACAACAATAGCCTGTTGTGAATCAAATTATCTTGACCAAGGACAGCAGCTATTCTTTAATGAGTGGTTTTTGCACTTTGGTGTTGAATTTTTTTCCTTTGTCCATTTCAGAGGCTCAGGGAGCCATCTGTGGCAACAAGGTTACAGAAGATGGGGAGGAGTGTGATTGTGGTTATAAAACTGATGATTCATGTAGGAAGGACACATGTTGTGTGGGTCGTGACACTCAAAGCAAAGGAAGTGGCTGTAAGCGAAGTAGAAATGCAACATGCAGGTCAGTTAATCATTTTATTGTTTAACATGCATCTCATTACTAAAATGTTACCCACAAATTTGAATCATGGTTGTGTAGTTGCTTGATGGTCATGGATCATTCTCTAAAAAACTAGCTGAAAATTTCATTTTGTACTACACACCTGGAAATATAATTAAATTGAAACTGTCATTTCTCTGATCATTTGAATTGTGTCAGCTTAACATTTTCCTAATACCTTACTTATTTCATTGCAAAGACACACAGTGACTAAATGGGTAGCTTACTGTACTTTAAAAGTACAGGTTCAGTTCCTGTCTGCACTGTAGATTATTCTGGAAGGTAAATGTTGATGGGCTCCACTAAACTGTCAAGTGACCCTGAGGGAATTCAGGGGTTTAACCTGGAATTCATACGTTAACATCCCTGGGCCTCTAGTCCCTCTGTACAACTGAAACTAGGAGAAGCCCTGGCAGTAAGCTCAAGAACAGTTGTGATGATGTTTTCTGCTAATCCAGTTATGACTTAAGTGTGCTGTGTCTTTTTGTGGGAATTAGTGTTACTAATGAGGAATTTTAAATTAGGGCCCACAAGTTTTTGAGTTGGGTGTATTAGATGAGGTTGTATTTCCCTGCAAAACTCTACACATTAATTTATTCATTGTGGTACATTGTAGATAGTTCACAGGAGCTTTTTAATAAAAGGTTACGAATTGACTTTCATTTGTTTAGGCTGCCATATTCTAGTTTCTCTTGCAGAATCAACCTCTTTGATCAAGAGATAATTACTGTAACAGTCACCCTTAAGGAGAAAGAGAATGTTAAATACATATTTGTGTTCTTTTCCAGCCCAAGTGAAGGTCTTTGCTGCAGTTACAATTGCACTCCACACAAACAAACTGTGTTGTGTCTTAATGAGACAGAGTGTGCCAACCGTTCCTATTGCAAGTATCCTTTTGTACATGTGTGCATTCAACGTTGTACTTTATTTCCATAACCATTCCATTTCTCACGGCATGTTGTCCTGGTTCGTCAAAAGGAGGGTTTTGGATGAGCAGCAATTGACCTCTGACCATCAAAGAACCAGGTTCATTCAAATGCATCATTGACTAATCTTAAGTTCCAAATGGGTGGATAGTGTTTTCTTTTCTTTTTATTCTTTCCTTTTTTTGTTTTATCTTGCTTTTTCATGGATGTAAACAAAGTTGAGAAACTATAGAAAGCCAAAGAAGCGAGGGAGAACAACATTGGGCCAACACTAGGCCAACATTAGGTCATTTTGACTGGACAAGCTTACATGTATATATTTAACCCTTTGCACCTTCCACATTCCATACATTTCCTTATAAGGAGAAGTTAAGTGTCAATCAAGAGCTTCTGTAATAGGTGCTCGTTTCCTTTACTCTCATGATTATAATCTTGGTTCAAGAGAAATTTGATGGTAGTCACCCCACCCACCCTCGGGGGCCAAAGGGTGAAGTGTTGCCGAAAGCTGGCTTAAAGCAACTTATTTCATAGGAAAAAAGAAAGCAGTCATTGGTGGAGGGAAAATGCTCATGAATGAAAAATTGAATTAAAAAAAAAAGCAATTTATTTCACATGAATAAGAAAGGCTGTCCCCGTGGTTAGCCAATCAGGACATAGAACACCTTCGTCTTACTCATCCCCATTTCACTCGTCCATGGATTTCCCTCAGCTGTACCTTCATGCCAGGAATTTTTAGTTTTATGACACTATTGACAAGGGAGGCAAACGAGGTTACGCTGTAGTCTTGTAAGTTTTGTTTACTCCAGATTATATAGAACTCCGAGCAACGCTGCAGCAACACGTTGCATTTGTTGTTTATGTTTGTTGTTGGTATTTTCCTTAATGTTTTTTTTTTCAAAGTGGAATTAATGCTACCTGTCCTGCTCCGGACCCTAAAGCCAATCTCACCTTGTGTAACAACGGAAGACAAGTTTGCCTTCTGGGAGTAAGTTTTAGAGTTCTCGTTTGTGCTACTGAGTAGGAGTTTCGAGGTAGGGTGGTTACCTTTATCAGAACTTTAGTCTGGTCTTTTAACTGGTCTTTTCGTGAAGAAAGTCCATGATTAGACTGCATTGTCCTGCCCTATCTTCCAATTCAGTAATTGCATCCTTTATTTGGTGATGAAATGTTCATAAAAGTTATAAAAAATATTAAACTGGTTAACTGATGTTGTCAGTCAGTGCTAAACAAAGATGTGTTCCCTTCTAATTTTAGTGGCCTCGGTCCTAGTCCTGGTCTCGGCTGCACCGACAGAAAATCAGGAAATTATAAAAAAAAAAAAAAAAAACAATCAAACTTAGGTACTTTTCAGATAGTTCTTCTCAGACAGAATTGTCGAAATTCCTTCGAAACAAATTTTCTCCGCATTGATCGAAGATATATCATGGGCTGTTCAGACTAAAACTACCGTACTTGAGTTTTTCGTCTGAGTACAATGTTCCTTCTGTAATTGTTATCCTTATTCCGCTGTTAGATTATACAACTCCCTTACAGTTTTTTGACACGTTTCTACAGCTGCAACGCTCGGAGTTCTGCATGCTCGAATTCCGCAAACAGTAGTAGAGTGCAGTAAAACGCTCGGTTGAGAAGTTCTGTCTACATGGTAAACTAACTTGTTAACCTGTGTGATTATTATTGTGTTTTGTTTTTTTTTTTTACTGTTTCTGTATAGGAATGCAGCGGTTCAATTTGCTTAAAGTTCAACAAGTTGGAGTGCCAGTGTACACAAGAAGATCATCTCTGTGATTTGTGCTGCAAAGACGGTGAAAAAGGCACATGCTTGCCGGCCAGTGAGATTGAAGAAATGAAGAAGGGAAAAAATCTGAAACAATTTCCCGGCGCGCCGTGCAATGACTTCAATGGTTACTGTGATGTTTTCCTTAAGTGCCGCGCGGTGGACGCAGACGGGCCTTTGTCACGTCTAAAGAACAAGTTCTTCAGCAAGGAGGCCATCAAGGGATACTTAGATTGGATCAAAGAGTATTGGTGGGCGGTGGTGCTTATGGGTGTAGGTCTCATTCTTCTCATGGCAGGTACAGTGAACGAGTTAAATCTCTGCCTCTCCAAATATGTTTTAGAGAATTCAGTGCTGCTGAGAAGTATGCTTCAAAATAATGAAAGGGATGTCTCCGCAATTCAAAAGTTTGTAAGAAATTAGAACTCTGACCGGTTTTAAGATCCTAGAGAGGAACTCAAACTTTCGAAATTGTCTTCAAATGTTGCTAAGATATCGACAAAGGACACTGCTATTTTTAATCCTGCTATGCAAAATGATCACTTACCTGGCGAAACAAAGTCACGCCTCACCTTGTCTACATGTTTGAAAAGTTGGGAATTAGAAGCATTCTAGCCTCAAATAATTATTTTTAACGATAATTAGGGTGCTAGCTGTCGGTAAAACGCGCGTTGTGGTTTGACGTATGCGGCCAGATTACTAACACGTTTACAATAAAGCGGCGTCTTAAGTGAATCACTCCTCTTTCTGACAACTTACACGTTATATCGTCCTTCCTTACCGCTAGGCTTCATCAAGGTTTGCAGCGTTCACACGCCGAGCAGTAACCCGAACCGAAAGCCACATCGTCAGCTCACACTCCGCCGTCAACAACAACGTAACCGACCTAACCAGAGAGGTCGACAGATGGAGCCAGGCAACCGAGGAAACCCCCGGCATGGATACAACGGATACGAGGATCCGCCACCGTACCCCGGGGCCCCCATCCAAATGCATGGTCGTTGACGCGATTTTTCAGGTGGCTGGTTTAGTATTAGCTAATTTGATAACTATTTGTACACTTTAAAAATGGGCCTTTGTATTTTTGTTGTTCAGTTGAAGTTCAATGTTTGCTGGAGCTTAACCCTTTAACCCTCAAGATCTGCTTGTCAATTCTCCCCTCTAGCTTCCATACATTTCTTTGTAAATTAGTTATGAGAACTTGGTGCTAGATCAAGATGGCAGCTTCTACCTGATAAGTTTGAATATTCTCATAAACTGTTTGCCGAAGAATGTAGGGATATTTTAGTAAAAAGTTTCATGCTAATCACTTGTGGGAGTTAAAGGGTTAAGTAAAGGTTAGGCCTGTTCACCCCTTTTGAAATGTCACGCAATCCCAATTCGTCACGTTGCTGCATGATTGCTCAAGTCACACACTGAGAAGGATTCACCTAAATTTTTTTTTTGTTTTTTCTTTTGTGAGCTTGAATAATAATGACAACAATCGCTACAACGTTCATGTTCACCGGCATCGATATCGAATATTCGTGAAGAGACATATTTGCATGTCTTTGCATCTTGAAGGTTTTGGTGTATTTTCCTTGATTATTATTAAATATGTCTTTTTCATTTCATAGAAAGTCTGCAAAAAAAATTGTCTTTCCTGAGACGTAGAGAAAGTTATCTATATCAAAGAATTGGAAAGTAGAGAAAAATTAGTCTTAAAAGAATTTCGGAAAAAACAGAAGATTATATGACCGTTTTAGCTTGAGGTCGAAAAATATACTAGGCATGTGCGATGCGAGCTCCATCGCAGTCAGGTGAGCTTTGAGGTGTGTGGTGTACTTGTTCACTTGTAGCTTTTCTTAGTTAACCCTTTCACTCCCATGAGTGATCAAGACAGAATTTCTCCTTACGGTATCAACACAATGTCAAGCAGACTAGTGAGGAGAATAAGAAAAACATCAGTTAGGGGATTATTGGTTGATCTAAGACTAAATTCCCTGAACTAACATTATGAGAAGGGTATGGCCGACAGTGAGGAGAATTACTCATGAGATCTTGGGAGTGAAAGGGTTAATGTACTGTAGGTGTGAATCCCTTAGCCATTGTTGTATTGTTAATTGTGGGATGGGAGGGTGATCACTTCCATAACATAGGAATTTATTTTGATGTACAGGTCGGGATATCGCTTTTTTTACGCGTGCATATTTTGTAGTTAGGGGCATTTCAGAGATTTGTTTAATTTAATTGTTGTTCATTGTATCAAAAAAAAAAATACATGCTACCCTGTTAGTTGACAGAATGCAAGGCCAACAGCATTTTTTACAAGATAGTTTTCAATGTTTAAAAAAAGTAAGCTCACGGATATTTGTGAACTATCGCCACTTTAGTAGCCGTCATTTAATATTGATGAGAAGTTTGATTTAGGCAGTATCAGATATTTCTATATGAATTTACTATTTTGACCGGGTTTTTTTGACTTACGAATGTTGGAAATGTCTGAGATCCGATCTTGGTTTAGTTAAACAACATTCCTGAGCGAAATTGTGGCAATCTCAACTCTTTTAGGGACATTTACAAGTCGTTCAGCACGGTTAGAATTATTTAATCCATTCAAATACTGCCCCTAAAAGAAGTTAAGCGCTGACTAGTCTCAATCGCATCTCTCCTAGATATTATTCACAAATATAAAATGTTTCTTCGAATTTTATATCTCTGGCTATTCGTAAAGAGAACGTTTTGACTCTTATTGATACTTATCTAAAAGCTTGTCCGATTGGTTCGTCTAAAAGCTTCCCCTATTGGCTCGTCTATAGCAAGATCTGCTCTCTTTGCGTTTGGAGGCAAGACTCTTGCTCAAGGTGAATGTAAGGGAAGGGAAAGCGTGAGATCCCTATTGCGCACAGCAATCGGCGAGAATCGAACTTATACTCTCTTCCTTTCAGCCGTGTGCGCAAGATTATGATCATTTCTGTACGTGTTTGTGGTGAAGAGGAGAAATTTTTCCAATTTCTTTTGAGTAGGAGATGCCTATGCAAGATCATTGGCAAATTTCGTGGTTGGTGTTTTTTTTTTTTCTGTTATCGTATTTCAGAATCATTTACTATAAAGTTTTTAAGTTCAGACGAAGTTATAGATATTTTCATGTATCGTGTGATAAGTTTCGAGTATCTGGTTCAAAGCAGGTCCTTTGAACTTTGTTTTTGTGTAAGGTACGGTATGCTAAGACTGTACGACCAAGGCTATGTCCGCACCTGTTTCCCCAGCCTTTTTTAACTGGCACAGAACTCTAAATATTGATCTGTTCATACGTTGATCTTAGATTTATTAAGCAACAGGATGCGCGTGCTTAGGACGCAATGTCGGGACCGTGATTGAAGACGCGAGTACTAAGGCTGACTACGCCTAACGCGAATATTGGCAGGTTTATGTTCTTTATGTGAATTAACTTTTTACTCGTTCAACCAAGATTAATTGCAGAACCAAATCAAAGTTCTCCCTTTTTTTGACCTGTTTTTGACCTTTTTTTGTCCTGCGTCTTCGGAAGGGTTGGAAAATTGAAAATATTTTATTTTCAACGTAGCTTCAGCTTGAAGAGATGCTGCTAGTGTCCAGTCTTTTTCTCAAATGAGTGCAACGTCCCAACTTGCAGTCGCATCCTGTTGCTAAAACAGCGTGATATTAAAATATTGATAAGATCCCGGGTTTATATTGTGCTCATGAACAGTGCCGAATTTTGGGGGGGAAGTTGGAATGAAGTTGGTGCGGCCATCGTGCTTGGCCACTACATAGTTAAACTGGTCGTTCTTTTGACGTTTTTTACGAGCGATCATTGCTGTCAGACGATTCATTGTTAAGTCTTGACCAAAAACTCTCTGTGTTGCTAGTACCTGATCATTAGGCTTTGCGTTACAAACACGGCTGAATTATCAGACTGACGGTTTTGATTGGGCTGACCATTGGGCTGACCATTGGGCTGACCATTGGGCTGACCATTGGGCTGACCATTGGGCTGGCCATTGGGCTGACCATTGGGCTGACCATTGGGCTGACCATTTACGCGACTCCATCGCCTTTATTTTCATCAAACACTCAAAGAAATAAAAACCGCCACATACGTAGGCTACTAACTTATTGTAGAACAGGTTTTGGAGCTCGAAAAGGCAGAATTTCTACGCCAAGAAAAGCGGTCAAACAAATATTTTCTTCATTCAGCTGCCTTTTTAAATACAATATTTAACAATATACTATGTGCTTGTCATTATTCAAGAGGAAAAATACTTAGCTTTTGTCAATCAGTTCTATAAGAAGTGCTGGCAACATCCGTTTCCGTCAACCGGACGAAGTGGATCGTTGCTCCACCGGCGTGGGGAAAAACACTCTAGTGCAAGGGTGGATCCAAGGAGAGGACGGGGGGTCCCGAACTCTATATCCCTCTTTGTGCGGGTATTATAACTACTTGTGTGAACATAAAATTCCCCCAAACGACAAGATTGTTTATCGCTACTCAACTTGAAGTGTTTTAAATTTACTAATGAATTTCTGAGCTTGTTTAGCCTCTAGTTTTGAAAAAGAGATTTTCGTGTTGTTTGAATAAGTGTGAGCCCTCTCCAATCCAATATCCCTGGATCCGTCCCTGCCACAGTATTGAATTTTCCCAATTCAAATTGTTTATCTTATCTGAATCATTCTGCATGCGAGGGGAAAGCAGAGGAAGAATTTCCCCGGAGCCTTTTTTACTCTAATTATTGCTTGTCTTCATATGTGAATAAAGTTTTGTACAGCAACTCTTCTTCGTTGATTGTTTGGGTCGATTTTAGTGTCCCTCAGATTATTGATGGGCACGATATCTTACTGCGGTCCGGGAAATGAGCCCACGCTCGTGAAAATGGTGGAGGAAATCGAACCCAAGTCAATTTATCATCACTAATTTCTTCTACTCTAAGGGGGCCCCATAGTGATTTTGCTCAATATTTGCGCGCGTGCCAGCGTACTGTTTTTCCAGAACATTTTTATATTTTCGCTTTCCATGGTCACTAAAAGCCATCAAAGGTTCGGACTATCGTTTTCTGCAATAACTATTATCAAAATAATTTTTGTTATTAAGCAAAGGCTCCACGAAGGGAGGCGCTCGTCAGCAACAATTTGGCTTTGCCTTTGATTTTCTTCAATTTGCTTCGGTGAAATCTCTCAAAATTTGGGAAGTTTGTCCTCCCGATCATTTACAAGCCGAAAAAAATAGGAGTTACAAAGGCAGCTTCCTCGCTATTTTCAATTTCCTGTTTTCGTTCTCTATCTCAAATCTTTTTTCTATCAACAGAGACTAGGAAGGGCATAAGTATAGTTAATGGTTCAGCAAATCTTAGGAAATTCCACCAAAGGAAACGTGATAAATCTTACTTTTAAGATCTCTGTTTTCTTTTTCGCAAAACATTGCGTAATGGAATGGAACGTTGCCAAGATCTATATCTGAGCATTCGTAAACTTTCGAATCTGTCGTCGTTTGGCAATCTTTCCCACAGTGTTTTCTTTTCGGTTGACCTCATATTCAGGCGTAAAAGGCTCACTAATATTACGCGTGCAGTTGCTGGAAACCCTAGATTCCATCTCGTAAAAACTGTATTTTGTTGAACTGTTTTTGACACACCTTTTCAGATAACAATCATGCGATCGTATAGAACTGTCATGTTTGTTTTGCATGCCTCCTGAAACCTCAAATTTCCAGTGCAGCAGTTTTTTCTTTTTATTTTATTTCCTAAAACGACAACCACACGAACATGGATATTTTCGGGCAATACAAATGACGTCTCCATACAGTTATACAGTATGGCCAGCACTCTGAAAATTTAGCTCAATTGCGACGGTTCTACTTTCTGTACCCTTTTCGCCTGTTTGTGTTTTTATACATCTGTAGTAGTATGAAAACATTCACTGCGGTGTTAAAGTTTGTCCAGTGGCAAGTTAGACTGGGTAAAACGGCCTAAACTTGCACGACCATTGAGTTCAGACCTCTAATTCACTGTCTGGTGATTATTGGACGGTTGACCTTGTGTTTTACACATTTAGGGGAGGGTAATTAGATCTCTGCTTTCACGAAGGTTCCTTTCTTTTATGAAAAGGAGGGCCAAATCGTGGGTTATCCATACGAGCCCCTTTCAGCCTCTTTGAGGAAAGACTGCGAGCGACGTGAAACGAGGGTAAAAGTTAAGTTGAGCGCCCGTAAACAAGGGTTCGAATCACTTGCTCTGACGTGCGCAACATAACTTTCCTAATGGTTTCTTTCAGGCCAACTTAATCTTACTTTGCTAATAAATCCTAACAATGAACTTTTGTTTCAAATAACCGTAGGCTAATATAAGATATCAGTAGATATGTCTGGCTTAAAAGGGAGTGTCAAACTCAGACAAACTGGTGCACTAAAATTAGTTGCGACGAAATCAACGAAAGGCTTTATAAGAAGAAATGAGACGATCCTTGACTAATCTTTCGCTGACAGTAACAGTTTTGTCAACGAAAGATTCGCGAGTTTAAATGCATCACCAAAGACGAATCTATATGAATTTCTGATCGCTACACAATACTGCATCTGAATCCAACTTCCTCATTTTCAAAGACATCATTTCTGAAATTTCAAAAACGCTTCATGTAGACGCGCATTTTTGTCCTCTGGCCCAAAGCACCGTCTGTCTCTTGGCAAACAGCCATACGGCGATAGTTCGGTGAGTTGTCTGCATCGTCTTCCCCTGGTCTCATATTTAGCTCCCTGGGAGGTATAACGCCGATAAGACCACGCGGTGCTGGCCAGGAGGGGTAATTCTGATTTTGGTCCCCTCTCCCTAGCCCCTGAGTCGGAGGTGCGTGGGCAATTTGCCCGTGGTTACCCTGGTTTGCGGAGGATTGGAAAGCTTGTTGGTGGTTTTCGACCCCAGTCCTACCTGTGTTGTAATACGTTCTAGTGGCAGAGAATTGTGTCTCAAAATCCGAGTTATTAACCTCTTCAGCCTGAAAGAATGAATTAGTAAAATGAACCGCATTTTGATAATAAACTTGTGCCGTATTTACTCCGCCCGGTTTATCAAACTTTGCACGATAACGAGAAAATGTCAACAGGAAAAGAAAAACATGCGTGTTCAAAATATCACCCACGGTCTCGTTTTGTTGGGACTATTATGAAGCTTACTTTGTTTTCATTGTGCGTGGCAACAAAAGCGACAAAAATTTTGCCAATATTTTCTCATAAGAAATACAAAATACAAAAACTACGAGATTTTAGTGTTTGAGAGTGCATCGTTAAATAAAGTAAAAAAATATACAATTTAGCACTCATATCTCTATTCAGCACGGAAACGATCGTCTGCCCCGGGTTGAGGAGGGCTTTTGTAAAAAGAACTCTAAAATCATGCTAAAACATTTTTCGTTTTTAAATGGAGGAAATGATTCAACAATTAATTAAAATGTAGCTGTCATCCCTTCAACATAGAGTGTAAACAATCAGAGTTGTAGCCTCCTAAATTTGTTTACCTGCTTTGAAACATTTATCTTGGCTTAAAAACCCCAAAAGATAGTAGTCATTTCAAGGAAAAATAAATTATTTCGTTAAGAAAACGGCATCATAATGAAACATACTTGTGATAACTACGTGTCTCGTAACAATTACGGGTAAACCCTTTCCAGTGATAAGTTCTTCTACATTTACAATAAACTGTGTATTGCATTAATTTTAGTCACATTAATTCTGGTACGGAGCCAAACCCTAAATTCAACATTGCTAAAAGATTGAACACTTTCCAGATTTCATTTTTGACCTCTAAGAAGCTTTAGCAATTAACTATTTTTTTAAATTCTCAATCATTATTCAACTGTCTGTTCCTAATAGCACTCTTTGCAAGAAGGAAATTTGCATTTTGGATCAATTATTTGAAGAGAGAACAACTTGGCACTACAGCTGGAGAAAAAATAAACAGCCTGCAGCATGGAAGAAAGAGAAATTTGGGGATTTAAAATGTATTTCAATAAATGATTTATTTTTCCAAAGTTTTACTTCATAAAACTCTATATTCATATGATAAGTTTGAGATTATCCTTCTGCGTGACGAGCGAAATGTATTTTGACTGAAAATGCTCTCTGAATTTCCATTTTTACCTTTCAATTACAGTTGAAAGAATTCAAAAAAACGAAGTTTAAATATTTATTTGATGATTTTCCGCTGCCAGAACAGGTTTCTATTACAATCTTTCCCCGAGGTTACAAACAACCCACGTTGAAGAATTATTTATCACGGTTCGTTAAAAATCTCTTTTCTGCAAATTCGCAAGATAATATTTAGATTTCTAGCTACCCAATTTTGTAAGGTGCAATTTTATTTGAATAAATCTTTTGGTCCGATTGTTTGGTTGCTGGTTGGAAAAATATCCTACTTCGTAAAAAAAGAAAACAGCAGTTGTACCTGAACAACCCTAACGTTTAACTTTTCGGCTTTGAGATAATAAGCAAACCTTCGAGAAAAAAAAAAAAAAAAGAAAAAAAGAACTAAGACTGTTTGAATCCAAGAGATTTGAACTCAAAAGGTGGAAACAGCTGTAGCGGGTTTGATATCGATTACCAAACAAAAAGTTACGTACAAGAAAGTTTTTATCATGTTTCTACGCCGGTATTGGGTTTTTACTTCACTGGAAAAAGAGTTCCAGCCCTTCATCTTGGATTGCACTTCACATACGCGCTATTTCTTAAAACACCATGTGGGTAAACGAAAACGAAGCGAAAACATCTCTCATAGTGAGAATAACTATAAAAATCCGCTTTAAAGGGTCCATAATAGAGAAAGTGTCGGCTTAGAAAAATATTCAGAGCTGAAAACATGGAAGGTCTTCATTTGTTTCTTTAGAGTGACTCTGTCAAGGACAATGTGGTCAAGAATTGACATATTTTAGTTTGATTTACCCAAAGTTATTAGAGCTGCAACTGTTGTGTTTACATGGCCATTTAAAGTACTCATAGCATGTTCGTATAAATAAATGTCTCTCCAACAACGGCCAAAATTAATGGCGACAACTGAATTTCATACCTTTATTTTGTCGGACTCCACAATGTAGCGTGGCTCGTTTTTGTTCGGCGAGTGAAGATTTTCTCCAAGGAGCAGAACTGTTTGCCTCGATTCATCATGATTTTGCTGTGCAGGTGCTGCCCAGTTTTCGTCTCGATTCGCTTTTCGCTCCAAGCTTTCTCTTTTTCCTGCCATATATGATTCCTTTGTGGAACAGATCAACAATGTATAAAGAACAATATTTTATCTCTGAGGTAGTTTTTTTCGCAGTCAAAATACCAGCAATTAAGCGGAGTTATGCGAGAGTCTGTACTGGTACTCGTCGTTCTCAAATGGTGGAAACGATTTTAAGCGCATTCTGTGACGTACACTTAAAGTCCAGCTGCGCTTTTTCAGGAAGATAATTCATGCGAAAGCGCCCCCTTAAATGTAAACAATGCTTTGTGTTGCAACTGAAAATTCGTTAGAGACAAAAGCCGGCCACTTAGTTTCGTGGACGCAAGACAAACTGGGACATATCGCAGCAACATCTTGAACGATTTGCCTTTTATGAAAAGAACTTCTGTAAGCAGGCATGTTATCTAATGTGGTGTTGAAAATAGAAAACACGATCTAGATAAAATTTCCGCAATCAGTATTATACTCATCAGCAAGACAGAGAGTCCATAATTTTCTGTCATTTGCAGAGAAGCTGTATAAAAGCTCGTTAGCGAATCGAAATCTGACGCTTTTCGTTGCTGTGTTGTGAGGAACAAAGACACAGCAAGATGTGCACAAACCTCCCACGGCCTTAGCACATAAAACTGGCGGTAGAGGTTTACCAACGGGAAAATTTTCCTCCAAGTCGGAACCAGTTCGAAATGTATATAATTCAAGAATATGTGAAGCTATGTGAAAGAGTGCATGATGAAAACGTTTTGTTGAGCAACATTAACAAAAACGAAATTCTATCGATAACAAAAAGTTCTTGTAAACAGCTAAGAAAATTTTTGGGCCATGCCAATACAACTCTCGTCACGGCAAGGAGGAAAAAGCAGAATGTAACTTGTCTACTTAACGAAGATAATTAAAGTTTTCCAAGGTAAATAAAGATTTTTTCATTTGCATGGCACATAAATATTTCAATAAACCAAACAGGTGCGAAATACATGGTAGAATACAATCAAGATACCCCCTGCCCTAACCCAACCATTAAATAAAATTATTTAAGGAGTGAAAAAGAGACGGATTGGATAAACGTGACCTAACATGTCTTTCACTAATTCTTGCAAATTTCCATTGATCTAACTGCCATACACAGAAAAAATGCATTTATCTCACAGCATTCAACCTTTAGAACGTCCCCGCTGGTAGGAAAATTGCTGGATATATGACTAGGCGAGAACAAAGTCATTGGGTACAAAAAGGTTTTTTTTTTAATTTTTTTTTTTTACGTTATCAGCGATTCAACTAGACTTCTAGTGGTGAGCTTTAAATTTCTTGTTTCGCTTCGGTAGTTTACCAACACAATACGAACACTTCCCACACCTTAAAGTACCCTGAGACAATTATTACCTTGGATAAGTATTATGCATCTTACTTGAGTGGATGGCTTAAATCGTATTTGACACAAACATAAATTCGCCCACTGACAAGCCCGTCGTGATTGCAGCCAAATGGCGCTCTTTTTGATGGCTGTGTTGAGGACAAAAGTCCATTTAAATTCTGCTGCTAATGTGTTTGGAATTGCACTTAGCTTTAAGTAAATACCGCAGTTGTCTTGAGAAGAATCGAAAAGTCTCCGCAGTTTCGTTTAAGTTACTTTTCCAAATCATGTTCTACCATATTTATTTGACAAGTTGATACAACTTCTTTAATTGATTGTTTGAAATGGTGGGCTTAGGGAAAAAGTGATAAAATTGAAAAATAAGTTCTGTCTGAGCGACTTATGGAAAATTTCTGGAAAGGCACATTTAGCCAGATAGCGGGTACATATTCGATCAGTGTATATCAAAAATTAAACAATGAATTTTATACACGATAAATTAATTAAAATACACGTTCTCAGGCTACTGGCGTCACTGAAGTGGCTAAGATATCATCTAAGACCCAAATGTGGAAAGGAAAATAAAAAAAAACTTCATAAAAACATGAGCGCATATATTTTACAGGGAGTGAAACAAGAAATTTTGGCAACAGCTTTGTGCTATGATTGCCAAACTTTTGCACTGAGTGAAAGACCCGAAAGACTTACTTGGACTAGGCTCGAAACAGCAAGGTGAACGATCAGTTCATATCATGTCGAAATAAAATACTTTGAATGTTTAATAAATATGTCGCTGAAATCAGGGATTTCGGTCAAAGCTGATTACCAGCAGTCTACTGCCGCCCGCTAGACCCGTTACCACCTTCTGTTTAGCCAGTGGGCACGCTCTCGTGTTTGGCTTTCGCTTTACGGCGCCTTTTCGGGGCACAACTGCCTGCTACACCATAAGCAGGCAGTCGCTTATGGAAAAAGTTAATTATTGGAACCCCTGCAAAGATCAGCAAGTGCCTGGGGATCAAATTCTCGGCGACAGCAATCGGTTACGAAATTAATTAAACTAAATGCTAATCTCTCTTAAAAGGTTTTTGAAATTTATTCCTTTTTTCGCCTTTTTGAACATTAACAGGGAAATTGTAAAGCTGCGTGTATGAAACAAGTGTCACTTTTTTTGTTGAAGAAAAAAATCAATTTTTTAAACTTTGAACGAAACAGATAGTGTAGCCTTCTGTACGTATTGTTCTTTCGACAAACATCTTACTATATTTTCTCTTCCATCAGAAGCAAATCATTTATACTTTTTGCAGAAAAGTGAAATCGCAGGAAAATTAATGCAGATATCACAGGGTGATATTATCAATAAAGTTCTTTGAATATAATAGCTCGTTTACTTTTGGCTGATCACGGTAAAATCTCCTTCTAGTCAATAGAAAACCGACATCATATTCTTCTTTCCAATTTTGCAACACATAAATGCTACATCATATTACAGTTAACCGTATCTTGCTTAAAAAAATAACTCAAAGTTGATTATCATACAATGCAAAATAGATTATTTAGGTCGTATTTTCCTTTGAAAGACCGATTGCCTATGAGAAAAACATTTATCGCATTGGATGATCAGTTCCTCTTTCAGCTGTATCTCTTTAAAATAGGAAGCCAGGGCGTGGCTGAGTAAATAAAAGAGAGGCTCTCGCCGGCAGTAACACTTTGGATCTTGAAAAAAATAAAGATTTAACATTATCAGTATTTGCCAAGGATCTCTTGTATTTGCCTAATGCAGGGACAAACCGTATTTATAAATCTACCGTATTCCGAGGAAATTTAGCGTAGATATGCATTTTTCATCAGCGTTGTGTCATGGTAATTCTATTTGCTTGAGTGTTATATTCCTTAAGTAGTTGAGGAGATTAAGTTGATGTTATCTCGGCGCAGTATACCTACTAAGAGCTAATCTCTTAATATGCAGACCCATCACTTGCATGAGACGGCACTTTTACCTCACAGTCCTGCGGCAAAAAAAAAAAAAACCAATCAACCAAAAAAAAAGTAATTTCGCCATGTCGATCTCAAAGATTTTTCACTATAGAGCCGACTCAGAGATAAATATCTTATAATATTTGGTCTCAATCCGCGGAAGCCTAGTTTATTGACTGCGGATGTTTCATTGATCTTCATCCGTTCTACTTGTCTGCAATATTTAAAAACAGGATGGCCCAGTTCATTTTAAAGCTGTGTAAATCAGAGAAAAGCATTTTTCAAACATTAATTCAAATTTTTTACCATTTCACTTCAGATAAAAAAGTGCGGTTTCAGTTACATAATATATAAAATATTAAACTCTCTGAAAAGGGAAAGATTTTCTTATCTTGGCGAGAGTGGGATAAAGAAATACTCGATTAAGTGTTCTTTCACAAAGTCATTTATTTTAAACCGCAGGAATAAGACACCGTTCATTATTTATCACCTGGTTGAAGGTGGGGAGGGAAAGAGGAAAGGGAGTTAAAGGGGGGAGGAAAAGGGGAAAGGGAGTTAAAAGGGGGAGGGAAAGGGGAAGGGAGTTAAAAGGGGGAGGGAAAGGGGAAGGGAGTTAAAAGGGGGGAGGGAAAGGGGAAAGGGAGTTAAAGGGGGGAGGGAAAGGGGAAGGGAGTTAAAAGGGGGAGGGAAAGGGGAAGGGAGTTAAAAGGGGGGAGGGAAAGGGGAAAGGGAGTTAAAGGGGGGAGGGAAAGGGGAAGGGAGTTAAAAGGGGGAGGAGAAGGGGAAGGGAGTTAAAAGGGGGAGGGAAAGGGGAAAGGGAGTTAAAAGGGGGAGGGAAAGGGGAAGGGAGTTAAAAGGGGGAGGAAAAGGGGAAGGGAGTTAAAAGGGGGAGGGAAAGGGGAAAGGGAGTTAAAAGGGGGAGGGAAAGGGGAAGGGAGTTAAAGGGGGGAGGGAAAGGGGAAAGGGAGTTAAAAGGGGGAGGGAAAGGGGAAAGGGAGTTAAAAGGGGGAGGGAAAGGGGAAAGGGAGTTAAAAGGGGGAGGGAAAGGGGAAGGGAGTTAAAAGGGGGAGGGAAAGGGGAAAGGGAGTTAAAAGGGGGAGGGAAAGGGGAAAGGGAGTTAAAGGGGGGAGGGAAAGGGGAAAGGGAGTTAAAAGGGGGAGGGAAAGGGGAAGGGAGTTAAAGGGGGGAGGAGAAGGGGAAGGGAGTTAAAAGGGGGAGGGAAAGGGGAAAGGGAGTTAAAAGGGGGAGGGAAAGGGGAAGGGAGTTAAAAGGGGGAGGGAAAGGGGAAGGGAGTTAAAAGGGGGAGGGAAAGGGGAAAGGGAGTTAAAAGGGGGAGGGAAAGGGGAAGGGAGTTAAAGGGGGGAGGGAAAGGGGAAAGGGAGTTAAAAGGGGGAGGGAAAGGGGAAAGGGAGTTAAAGGGGGGAGGGAAAGGGGAAAGGGAGTTAAAAGGGGGAGGGAAAGGGGAAAGGGAGTTAAAAGGGGGAGGGAAAGGGGAAGGGAGTTAAAAGGGGGAGGGAAAGGGGAAAGGGAGTTAAAAGGGGGAGGGAAAGGGGAAAGGGAGTTAAAGGGGGGAGGGAAAGGGGAAAGGGAGTTAAAAGGGGGAGGGAAAGGGGAAGGGAGTTAAAGGGGGGAGGAGAAGGGGAAGGGAGTTAAAAGGGGGAGGGAAAGGGGAAGGGAGTTAAAAGGGGGGAGGAGAAGGGGAAAGGGAGTTAAAAGGGGGAGGAGAAGGGGAAGGGAGTTAAAGGGGGGAGGAGAAGGGGAAGGGAGTTAAAAGGGGGAGGGAAAGGGGAAGGGAGTTAAAATGGGGAGGGAAAGGGGAAAGGGAGTTAAAGGGGGAGGGGAAGGGGAAGGGAGTTAAAAGGGGGAGGGAAAGGGGAAAGGGAGTTAAAGGGGGGAGGAGAAGGGGAAAGGGAATTAAAGGAGGGAGGAGAAGGGGAAAGGGAGTTAAAGGAGGGAGGAGAAGGGGAAAGGGAATTAAAGGGGGGAGGGAAAGGGGAAAGGGAGTTAAAGGGGGGAGAAGGACTGGAAAGGGAATTAAAGGGGGGAGGAGAAGGGGAAGGGAGTTAAAAGGGGGAGGGAAAGGGGAAAGGGAGTTGGAGGAATTGAGGATCACATGAATTTCAGGGGAAACGAAGGGTGCGTCAGTCGTCGCCAACAGATTGTAAAGCAGAACTATAGAAAATTGACTGCCAGTTACCAGTAACTGCCAGTGAGGGGGGGGGGGGGGGGAATCATAAGAATATTACAGAGTCACATGGGGGAATCAAGTGAATTTTATCGCGACACAACCAATATCCACCAACCTCACCCTCCAGGGATTAACAATGGCCGGTTTCCATTGAGAATCACGAAAAATGCCCCCACCCCCCCCCCCCCCCCACACACACACACTTCAGAATTTATTCAAATTTCATAATTTAATTGTGGTCTATCAAATTGACGTTGTCGAGGAGCAAAACACTTATCACGATGGCTGACTCAATGGCTGGGCTGTTTTCAACAATACACCTCTTTTCTGATGTCTTTCGTGCCTAATGTCCGCGTCAAGACGCCCGAATAAAGCTGATGGAAGCGATGGTGTGACACTGTTTACGTCACTGTTATATAACGCCTCCGTTTCATTTGTATACGCGAGAAATCCGAAAAGCATTTGCGAAACGATGCTCTTTCAAAGTCCTCTGCTTTTTTAGATGACGATTTTTAGCGTGTACAGTGGACAAAAAGCGAACATACAAAACTAAGAATGCGAAACACTAAGATTATTGACAGGACGTCGTGGTCCGGTTAATGTAACAACATGAAAATTTCCAGCTCAAGGTGAATGATTCACAAACTTCTCTCTCATGTTATAACCCGCGTGGGTTCTTACGCCAGTAAACCGACGGTTTATTGCTTCAATAGACAATGGAAAAAGTTGTGGTCGATTTGTTAAATCGCCCCACAGATGGCTTCATTAAGGATAGTGGAGAAATGGATTTCCACGATTACAAAACGCAGGAACAAAGAAGTTGACAACAGCTCCCCGAGGAACCAACTCGCCGAAAGCAACAATGATAAAACTTGAGAATAAAAGCTGTTTAAAGGAAACCAATCACAGCTGTTAAAAAACAACCAATCACACCTTTTGAAAGTCAACCAATCACAGCGGAGCCCCGTGCTTCATCAGGTTATTGTGTAATAAGTGGAATATATCGCCTGGAGACCATTTCATCATCGTGCAAGTCTCACGCGTAAGATAACTGCCGATGCTCAAAACCGGGCATCTCTTAAATAACAATGACTGTAGCCGAAACGTGAGAGAACAAGACTTCATACAATTTAAGCTGAATATTTAATAAAAAAAAAAAATTCTTCCCGCCAACTTATTGAAAGGTTCTTCAGAACATTTCCGAGAAGAATTACAGCAATCTTTGTGGATTAGAACAAATCGAAGCGCGCAACAAAACCGCCATTTCGATGTGCCTTAGGGGCGTTTTCTAGGAAATACCGCAAGACACTGCAAGAACTGCGGGCTCAACCTAATTCAGGTTATTGTTGTGCAAGGTCTTCCTGCTCAAACCGAGTAACATCCTTAAAAAAAAAAAAAAAAAAAAAAACTAATGGCCATGAGTTATGTTTGGGAAATTTTTATCTGTTTTAGATTTGTTTTGTTATGTTTTTGTTTTTGTTTTTTTTTTTTTTTGCTGTTTTAGATGACCTTTGCGATAATGATGACGGAAGCTTAACAACAATATGCGAGTTTCGCTCGGGACTTCCGAGTTCGAATCCAGTTCATTTAACACTCCCTGGTGGAACTGCTCGTTTGTGTCGTCAAGCATACTCATTTTCTTCTTGCATCTCATTAATATTTTTCTACGCTTTTTGTTCATTGTTTCTATTGACTTTTTGTTTATCCATTTTTTTTCCAACGAAAATCTTATCAACGAGAAGGGGAGGAGAAACCATCCGTCCATCAAACGCAGAACCGCCTTATCTTGCCATGGTCTTTGGTTACACATGAAACGCGCGTAGTTGACCATTCAGTTTGTTAGTGATAACCTGGGTGGTTTTGTTCTCATCGCAGAGATGGCCAGTTTACGGGCCGCTATCGTTGCTCTTAGCATAGTGCAATGTTTGTGTTTAAAAACACGCCCAAGTAGCGACGAAATACGTTTTGATGGTGACGATTTTGTCTCGTTTAACTTGACGCAGAGGCGTCGATTACATGCTCTGGGGGAACACAAACTCAGCTTTGAATTCAAAACCATCCATCCAAGTGGTATGTTGGTTTACATTGGTAGTGAATTCGAAAAAGGAGACTTCCTGATGGTTGATTTGGTCCGTGGAAAGCTGAGGTAAGAAGCGAGCGTTTAAGATTTGACGCAAGTATAAGTGAACACCCTTCAAATTGTCACGCGCCTAAAATTTCCTTTAATTCGGCATAAGAATTTACTGTGTTGTACGAACCTGTCTGTTTCTACCATCCATTCTTGGGAGAACAAACACAAAAATTGCTCTGACAAGATTATTCAAACCATTGAGCATTCTTGCGACTATTCTTTCAAGTTAAAAAGCATAAAATTTTCAACCTGCAACATTAAATTTCGCGTCGAAAATATTACTCCCACATTATCTGTTGTAGGCAGACAGCTGTCACTTTGGCGAGAAGTTACTAGTAATACGACACAGAACTTTTCCCTCTCATTATTTTTTAGTGGTCGGACAAGCAATCTAGGCTGCATTTAGATGGGCATAATCTACCACATATTAATATTGCAGAATACACTAAAAAGCCTTTTTGGCGACCGAATGACTCTAGGTAAACTTACTAATTTGCTTTTAATTTCTGTAGATTTGTATTTGCAAAACATAGTCAGCTTTTCTTCTTTGTTATTATTCTGTAACGAGATATAAATCGATACCTGATATGTATTTGAAAACATTTGTTTAAAGTTTTAATTAGTGATAACATATCTCCTAAAAGTGGTGAACAGTGTTTAAATTGGAATGCATGTGAGAACTCACCATTAAAAAGAAGCGATTCTCGCTCGGATGAAATCAAAATAGCTGTAATTTGAATCAACATTTGTGGCTCACCAGACCTTTTAGTTATTCTAAGCTTTCATTGTACAACACGACTCTCCCGACACAGCTGTACTGCGTTCAAATATTTCAGCCGTGTTCAGTGTATCGATTCGCGTTTGTCGAGTGTAATCTGCAAACTTGATTTTATACGTAGTTGTAAAAGGCGATAGATCGATACTAATTTCCAATTAAGGAATGTGGTACAAACGTAAGAACGCTTAAGAATTTGGATGTCACTTGTAACAAAGTTAAGTAAAGTCAAGGTCGACCTGATTCATGAGATAGATGTAACAACAATCTGTTGGAAAGATTCGAAGGTTACCTTTCAATCAATTATGCCTTTGTTTTGCTGACCTTAAAAGTTCTATCATAGCATTGAGAAGTAAAATTAAATGGATTATGACCCTTGGTTGGGGTTCTTTTTATGCGTGTATGGGTCACCTAAGTTCATAGAACGATTGAGTGCAAATTTGAGACTACTGAGAACAGAGGATGATCATGAGTTAATGGGCTGCAAATGGTCATCACACGAATTTGTCGGGAGCTATGATAGTTAGTTAAAAAATATCATTGATTTATGACCTCCCTCCAGTTCAAATTCATTCTTCATCATTCAATGTTTATAGAAAAGAGATGATTGCTATAGACATAAACTGACTTTGAGTGTGATGGAATGGAATATGATAGAATAATAAAATTTTTAATCTATAGAAATAAATACAATTTATGATAGGTAATAAGAGGTTGAAAAATAGGTTCTTGTGCCATATGTTACATCCCACCTTCAACCTGGAGCCTCATATCTCATGTCACAAAGCAGTTCAAATAAGAAAGTAACAGTGCGTGAAAGACTGCCTTACTTATTTACCTCACCTACTTAAACCTCAGGCTTTGTGTGTCTATTTGACATTGAAGGAAAGGGGAGTGTGGGGACTGTAGATAGAATATTTTTTTGGTCAGACTCTATGAAGCATTACCAAAAATAGTCATAAGCTATTATAATAACATCACAACTGGTTAACTTGTCAGAAGTAACCTTTCAACCTATTTTCACAGTAGTTTTCATGGAGTATGTGATTTTGATGGAGATGCAAAAGATGTGTCCTTTTAGCAAAATTAAAACTTATCAAGAAATTTTGGTTGTCATGTTTTCTCTTTTTCTCCACAGAATCACTGTCAATCTGGGTGATGGCATCCCCACTCAAAATGGGCACATGGTGCTTGAAGAAACTTTAGCAGATGACCGCTGGCACATCATTCAACTGCGCTTGTTGGGCAAGGAGTTAAAAGTTAAGCACGAGGAGGAAACGCGCCTTATCGTATTGCAGAGTGAACACACTACTTTTGATGTTGAAGGTTTTGTTTGCGTGGGTGGTATACCTCAACACACATTGAATGTCTTGACAGATTACAGACCATCACCAAATTTAAGAGGGTGTCTTCGAAACGTGGTTTTTGACAGATGGCATGTTTTGTTAAGCCCCACGCCAGCGCGCAAAAACTACCGAGTTTACGGCTCACCTCAAAATAATTGCCAGCGTGAGCCATTTGAAACTGTGAGCTTTCAGTCTCCAGATTCTTTTCTATACATGCCTTCGCAGGGCGAGAACATCTTCAATGTCCAAATGCAGTTTCGCACTTATATCGCCAACGGCGTGTTAGCGTACAAATTCGAATCAGCAGTAAAAGTTAATGTGTTCTTGCGTGACGGGAAAGTAGTTTTGGATGTTTTGGTGGTTGGAGTGAGCCAACTGCCGCTGCTAATCCAGGGAGAGAGTTTAGACGATGGAGAGTGGCATTATCTTTTTGTGATTGTCACCAACACAGAGGTGAAGATGAAACTGGATCAAATGGCAGAATTGAGGCACGAAAATCCAGCGTTGAGGAAAGTCTCAAAGTTTGAAAATAAAGTCTTCATAGGGCATGGCTATTTTAAGGATAAGCCAAATTTTGTCGGCTGCATCCACGATTTACATGTGGATAACAAGAAAATCGAGCTATGGGCAATACCTTGGAGCCGTTACGCTTTCGGAAAGGTGTACAATCGTTGCAACATCTCAAGCCGTTGTTTCCCGAACCCGTGCGGACACGGTGGAAAGTGTAACGATTTGCCGAATGGTGATTTCTCTTGCGATTGCCTAAAGACATTTCACCGTGGTCGACTCTGCGAAACGCCGATATACTTAAGGACCTGTCAGGAGTATAAAGATCTGGGCCTGGCCGATGATGCTTACTGTAAAGTGGATCCTGACGGTAGGGGACCGATTAAACCCCTGGAGGTCCTTTGCAATATGACCGATCAAGAAGAAGCGGTAATGCTCGTCTATCATAGCAAAGTGGGACCTCAACCTGTTTTTATGTCCAGGGTTGATGACTATCCAGTTTACTTTCACACTTTGGAATATTCAGATCTTAATGGAATTAAAGCTTTGATAGCTCAAAGCGAGAGATGTCGTCAATTGGTTAGTTTCAACTGTTTCGGTTCTAAACTTCTGCAATCGCCAGTGGGTCCGGCTGTGGTGAGTTGGGCAGGAGGAGACTTAAGAGATGTGTCCGACTACTGGCCAGGTGCGCCTGCCGGGAGCATGAAGTGTGCATGCGGTGTAAACAGAACGTGCGCGAATCCAGGACTTGCTTGCAACTGTGACATTGGAGACGAGAAATGGAGAGAAGACGAAGGTAGGCCTCAGTATGCAAGTTCTCCATACCGTACTCTATTTATTTCCTATGGCACTAGCATGGAGAATTTATCCAACAATCAAGAGGTTATTGAGGTCATCATCATTTCCTTTATTCTCAAGACTTAAATTTGTGACTCAGCGGTGATACTGTTTCCAGAAATTGGATGCAGTTCGGTGTTAAGGGTTAAGCCGATATCTCTCTTGTTCCCCTGAAGGTCACCGGACAAAAACTAGATAGCTAAATTGAACGACTCGCTCAAACTTATTAGAACTAAGAAAATTTTTTTTAATGCATGTAAGCATGAGCTACGGACCGATTTCCTTAAACCACTTCCTAATATCGATCAATCTTGCCTCTTTTGAGGGTGATAACCTCTGGCAGTAACGGGCCTGCTCGAGTGCGTTCGTAAAACTTTAGCTCAATGAAGCCTAGATTTAGATAAGAAAGAGTTTGCAGCGTGTCTGTAAGAGAGGCCACTTTTTTATTTTTTATTTTTTAAGAAAATACCCACGAAGTATTGAAATTCTTCCTTTTTTCTCCGCTTAAGGCTACGTTACAAACCGCGCCAAGCTACCCGTAATTTTTCTCACAT